>NW_028261386.1:125096787-125106614 GCF_051295495.1 Thamnophis sirtalis
CCTGTGCAATGCTCCGCAAGCAGCTGGTGTGTCGTGGAACGTCACAGGGGATAAGGACACATGTATATGCTGTGTGTATTCATATGGTGGCCACTGGGCCCTGTTGCACTGCATTGGTTGCAATGGGATCTGAAACCCACCATTGCCACAGTCACAATGAGGGGAGGATACTATGTTCCATTTATACTGAGAGTTCTGGCAGACGCCATATGAGGTGGGAATCCTATTCAGGATTGTACATTTCTGGCAGGGTAGTTCACAGCCTGGCACCATTTTGTGGGGTCCTTTCAGGGGTGGGTTTCAACCGGTTCGCAGCGGTCCCTGCGAACCGGTTGGTCGGCGAACCCAGAAGTAAGTAACTTCCGGGAACGGCGAATGGCCCAGCCGCCCGCCCATGCTTCTTACCTGGTTTTGACGAGTTCTGTGCTTCCACGCATGTGCAGGACGCATACAGCGCCTGCGCGATCCTCCAGGAGCAGCTGGAGCATCGCACAGACGCTAGTACGCATGCGTGCACCGCGCGCGTGCATGTGGACGCCGCCGGCCCCGTTCCAACCGAACCGGTTGGAACGGGGCGAGAAACCCACCCCTGGGTCCTTTATATATTGAATTAGAATGACTGTAGGAAGAGAGACTATAAGTTCTGAATGGGGGGAAAAAAAGTACAGTGTAAGAAACTTAATCTCCCAATAGAATGAATGGAAAATGGACCTAAGGAAGTAAGATATGGAAGCTACTTGGAGCTGTGTGAAAAAATGTTACATGGTGTCACAGAATTGTGTGGAGTTAACACTAATGAGAAATATGAAAAAGGCTTGATGGTTTGATGGAATAATGAAGCGGCTGGGATGAGGGGAAATCTATATAAGAGAATGATTGCTGCAAAAAAATGAGATGAAAAAGATATTCTATAGCAGCCTCAAAGAATATAGTAAAAAAAAAAAAGCAAATAATTGTTAGGATTGATAGAGGCAGAAAAAAATGAAGGATGATTCTGATGTACATATAAAAATTACTGTGGAAATAGTGAAAGAAGTCCCTAGCCGTGAATTTGAGAATAAAAATGATCAAATAATTAGGGTGAAACTGAAATGGGAGCTACTGAAAGGAATATTCTAGAAATTAACAATGGATATATAGTAGAATGTAAACAAAATGGAATCAAAATAAATGTTTTAAATGTTAGTATCCATTGAAAAAAATTAATGTGAAAAGGAAATAAAAACTCACATCTTAACATTTCTCAGTCCATTTTCCCATCTTAATCTCTGAAATATAATCTTCATTTATTAACTCTATTGCGACAGAAGCGCGCTGTAAAACTAAGCCTAACTCTAAACCTAAACCTAACCCCTAACCCTAAACGTAACCCTAAATGTAATGCTAAACCTAACCCTAAACCTAACACTAAACCTAACACTAAACGTAACGCTAAACGTAACCCTAAACATAACCCTAAACATAACCCTAAACATAACCCTAAACCTAACCCTTACCTTAACTTAAATCGGCTTTCTGTCGCCGCGCTGTTGTAAAGCGCCCTTCTGTCTCCACGCTGTTGTCGCCGCGCTGTTGTCACCACATTGATGACATCGCAGTTTTAGCGACGCGGTTTAGTCGGGCACGGATTTGCCGTTCGCCCTTTTTTTCGGGTCACGGTGAAAAACAGGCATAAGTCACTTTTTTCAGTGTTGTCGTAACTTCAAATAGTCACTAAATGAATGGTTGTAAACTGTACATAAATGTGCACAGAGAAGCATATCCTGACTTGCAAGGTTCTGTTACAACAGCCAATCTTGGTAAAAGTAGTTTGGAGCACAGCCGGCATCTGTTTCTAGGTCTGCCCAAGGCAGCTAATCATATCAACGTACTGGCTGCTCACCGATTTAGCTGTGGTGCTAAGGCCCCCGTGGAAGTGCTTTCAGTGTAATTTAATTAAAAACCTAAGCCAAAAATGCTCCTCTTTTTTCATGTGTCAGAGAAGTGGTATCATCACCTACCACATCAATCAGCAACTGCTTTTATTGGGTGACAAATATATTGTGTGCTCTTGAGATATAATGTTCTCATTTATCATCATACCTCTATTGATTCTTCACATGATAGTGTGTGACTTAATTTTCATTGAAGAATTGGGGAGGTTTTTTTCCCCTAGTGTCATAATAATAACAAAATCTAGGTATAGATGCTCAAAAGGTCTAGACCAGGGGTCTCCAATCTTGGCAACGTTAAGATTTGTGGACTTCAACTCCCAGAATTCCTCAGCCAGCTATTTTTCAGGAAGTTTGTTCCTGAACTTCCGATTGGGCCATTGGATCATTTTGGAGGATGAAAAACAGGCCCAACGGGTCAACCGGAAGTTCATTTCCAAACTTGTGGATGGACCATTGGGCCTGTTTTTCACCCTCCCCAGGCTTCGGAGGCTTTCCTGAAGCCTAGGGAGAGCAAAAACAGCCTCCCTCCGGCCCCTGGAGAGCCATGGAAGGCTGTCTTTATCCTCTCCAGGCTTCAGGAAAGCATCCGGAGCCTAGGAAGGGCAAAAATCCCCCCTGCATGGGGGTCGCTCACGCATGCACAGATGGGGGGGGGTCGCTCATGCATGCGCAGGGGCATGGGCCTGTGCACACATGTGATAGTGTGCACACCAGTGGTGGGTTTCAAAAATTGTTCGAACCTACTCTGTGGGTGTGGCCTCCTTTGTGGGAATGGCTTTCCACCCATGTGACCGGATATGAAATTATGAATTAGTACTTAGGTTGGTCCAAGTAGCTATTCAGAAACTCTGGCATTGAAGCATGCAAGTCTTAAAGCTGTCAAGTTGCAAGATCCTTGCACCCCTAACCCTTTAGAAAAAAAACTAGGGGTCTTTAAACCTGAAAGCTTTAAGACTTGTGGACTTCAACTCCCAGAATTCCTCCTCCAGTCACGTTGGCTCAGGAACTCTGGCATTGGAGCATGCAAGTCTTAAAGCTGTCAAGTTACAAGACCCTTGCACCCCTAACCCTTTAGCAATGGTGGGTTTCGGTAGATTTGACGAACCGGTTCTACCAAATAGGTGCGAACTGGTAGGAACCCACCTCTGGCGCATACACACAGTTTTGGCACACCTTTAGAAAAAATTTAGGCATCACTAGTCTAGACCAGCGATCTGCAACCATGGCAACTTTAAAAGTTGTGGACTTCAGCTCCCAGAATTCCTCAGTCAGTTTTTTTTCTAGGGTGACAATATTACCAAACTCTAGGTGTAGAGCAGGAGTGGGTTGCTGCTGGTATTACTGCCGGATTGATGCATACATTTACACTACTCTTTGCCTTGTTTCTCATTTTATGATTCTAGTTAAATGTCTGACTTAACTGTGACTCGACAATTGCGCGATAGACATATGCGCACCAACAAAACCGCGCCGACAAAACCGTGCCGTCAAAATCGCGTCCACAAATTCACGACGTCAAAATCGCGCCAACAAAACCGCGATGACAAGCACAATAAAATCGAAAAATTTTTAGGGTTAGGGTTAGGGTTATAATGTACGTATGCACGATTTTGTCGTTGCGCATTTGTCAGTGCGCTATTGTCAAAAATCAATTAGCGATTTTGATGTCGCGGTTTTGTCGTCGCGGTTTTGTCATCGCGCATATGTCTATCGCGCATTTGTCGGTGAACCTGACTTAACTACCCTCTTCGCTGCTGTTTTAAGTGTATGAAAATAACATAAACGGTAGGATTTTCTGTAAAGTGAATTTTGCCACCTGCTGTTAATTACTTGCAATCAATGAATCCTTCCCCTCCTCCTTGTGAAATTATTAGCATTATTTAAGATAGTAAATTTACTACGATATTTTTGTCTTTCTCTTCTTTTGAATGAAACACTTCTGGGACTCTAATGTGAGCATACTTAATTATACTGCTGGTGAATAATCATATACTAATAATCAATATCCTCATACATGACATTAGTAGACCTAATAGCTGCAAGTTATATATCAATACAAGGGGCGGGGGGGAAGAGCAGTTTGAATGCCCAGGAGAACTTTCATTAATTTCTTCAGATAATACCCTTTCTTAGTGTGGCATCATTTGTATCTGTTACCACTGAAGCAATAATGGTGACTTTCAGTATGTTCCATTAGCTGCTACCTGGAAGAGGAATTACTCCTGTCTTCAGCCAGGGTTACATCTAGTTCTCTTTTCTTTATGTAAACATCCCTGTCTATGTTAACCTGTTTCAATGTCCCTGTTAGAATAGCAGTAAAGGAAGCAAGAAGAATTGTTGGCCTGGCCCTCTTGCAGACAAGAGAAAAAAATATGACCAGATTGTTCAGGAACCAGCATCTTACTCTGTCTCTATATCTATGAAAGCCTATATAAGCATGAGGAAGATTTCTTATGAGTAGCAGTCAGATTAACAGATTAATAGAGTTGGAAGGGATCTTGTAGGTCATCTAGTCCAACTCCCCGCCCAAGAAGGAGGTCTTACATCATTTCTGACAAATGGCAGTTCAGTCTTTTCTTGAAAGCTTTCAGTGATTCAATTCGCAATTCGCAATTTAATGGGTTTATATGCCGCCCAATCCCAGGGGACTCCGGGGGGCTTACAAATAAGAAATGAAAATAAAATAACACACAGGGGGAGAATACAAACAATACAAACAATTAAAAAAAACACAACATACATTCAGTTTAATTGGGGGTTGAACCTGATTTGAAAGTCAGCAACCCCAGGCCTGATGGAACAGCCAGGTTTTGGTGGCTTTTTGGAAGGCCAGGAGGGTGGGAAGGGTCCGGATCTCTGCTGGTAGCTCGTTCCACAGAGCCGGAGCAGTAATGTAGCTCCCACAATGTCCGGAGGCAAGCTGTTCCATTGCTTGATTGTTCTTTGTCTGAAAATCTCTCCTTATTTCTAGGTCGAATCTCTCCTTGATCAGTTTCCATCCATTATTCCTTGCCTGGCCTTTGGGTGCTTTGGAAAATAGCTTGACCCTCTCCTCTCTGTGGCAGCTCCTAAAATTGGAACACTGCTATCATGTCACCCCTGGTCCTTCTCTTCACTAGACTTGTCATGCCGAGCACTTGCAACCATTCATTGTATGTTTTAACTTCCCCAAATCATCTTGGTTACTCTTCTCTGCACTTTTTCTAGAGTCTCAACTTCTTTGTGATAGTTTGGTGACCAAAACTGGATGCAGTTTTCTAGGTGTGGTCTTACTAAGGCTTTATAGAGTGATGTTAGTAGTTATTTATTTATTTATTTATTTATTTATTGGGTTTATTTGTATGCCGCCCTTCTCCAGGAGGGACTCAGGGCGGCAAACAACTCAAAGGGGAAAGGGAACATAAACAACAGTACACATAATTAAAATACACGAAAATCACACAGCCATACCAGTCGAGAGGGGAGGGGAATTCATCAACCCCAGGCCTGCTGGCACAGCCAGGTTTTGACGGCTTTCCGGAAGGCCTGGAGAGAGGTGAGGATCCGGATCTCCGTGGGGAGTTCATTCCAAAGGGCCGGAGCTGCTACAGAGAAGGCCCTCCCCTGGGTAGTAGCCAGATGGCATTGGCTGGTGGACGGAACCCGGAGGAGGCCGACCCTGTGTGATCTGACGGGTCTTTGGGAGGTAATTGGCAGCAGGCGGTCTCTCAAGTACCCAGGTCCAATACCATGAAGGGCTTTATAAGTTACGACTAGCACTTTGAAGCGTATCTGGAGACCGATCGGTAGCCAGTGCAGCTCGCGGAGGATAGGTGTAACGTGGGTGTACCGAGGTGCACCCACAATCACTCGCGCGGCTGCATTCTGGATGAGTTGAAGTCTCCGAATACTCTTCAAAGGCTGCCCCATGTAGAGCGCATTGCAGTAGTCCAGTCTTGAGGTCACAAGGGCGTGAGTGACTGTTGCGAGTGCCTCCCGGTTCAGGTAGGGGTTAGTCAAGTGAGGTTAGTGCCTCACTTGATCTTGAATGTATCCATCTTGTTTATACAATTTAGGATTCCATTGGCTTTTTTGGCTGCTGCTGCACATTGCTGGCTCATGTTTAACTGGTTGTACAATAAGACTCCAAGTTCCCTCACACAATTACTGCTATGAAGCCTATATGTGTACTTTTAGTTTTTCTTGCCTAAGTGTAAGACTTTATTTTTCTCCACGTTGAATTTCATTTTGTTAAATAGGGCCCAGTGTTGAAGTCTGTACTTGAACATTTCAAGATTTCTTTTAAATGTTCTGCTGAATAATCTCATTTTCCCAGGTAAATTCACTCTAACAAGGTTCCCATCATCAGGTAAACCATTGTCCATGTGAGAAATTATAAACAAGCTGTAGGTAGGTGTTGTGTCCCAGCAGGAGCCGTTGGAGCTGCCACCAGACTCCGACAGCGAGGGGGCCTCTGAGTCGGTTCTGGAGGATGTGGAGGACCCTGGACAGGGTTCCGACTCCGAGCAGGGCACAGAGAGGCTGGTTTGTCACCAGGAGGCATCTGAGCCTTGGACCAGTGGGGAGGAGACAAGGGAGAGTGAGCCGAAGGCCAGTAGTGAGTTGTTCTTGGATGCATGCCATCGAAGAGCTACTAGGTGTCAGGAACAATTACGCATTTACAGGAGGGGATTGTACTCAGCTGGTGGTCATTAGGCTCCTATCCAGACTATAAAAAACTACTTGTGCACTCTTTGCAGAAGTCAACACAGGATTGAATGTCGGAGGACATTACTGTGAGCTTGGCAGGCTGGATTGCTGCCAAGCCTTATCTGTGTTTATTGCTGCCTGAGTGTGTCTGAGTTGCTGCCAAGGTCCTTATCTGTTTGTTCTGCTTGGCTTTCAGCCACCGAGGTGTTGGTGTCTTGCTATTAAAGTACATTCCAGTTAAGCTTGTCTCGACATTCGTTACTGGATGGAGGAGGGGGTCAGAACAGGTAGGAATCATGTAAATACAGAATATATCCAAATAATTAGCTTCACCCTGCCATTTGATATATTTTCCTTGCAGCAAAGACGTATCACTTTTCCCCACTGCTCATTGGTTTCCATTGACCCATTTAAGAGGGAAAGCCTAAGTGACTCAGTTGCTTTTTCAAGTCCAGAGTGCTGAGAAAACAAGCCAAATCCTTCAGGTTTTGTGCATATTTAATAAACGATGATATTTTTCCAGGATTTTAGTAATCTGTAGTTTATAAATTAAAAATATTCTTAGGGGACATTCTTCGATTGGGAGAAAAACATTACGGAACGCAGACTGTTTTTGATTTGTACAAGTTGTGTTGTATTAACAGAAGACCAATGCTTTGTGCAGAGACGAAGAATTAATGAAAAGACATTTCTTATCTCACAGCAAAGGAAACACCAGTATGAGAACATTTGCAAATTGTGACTATCGTCACTCTGCAATGATAAAATATGAATCATTGCCTCAAAGCAGGCCTAGTCAATTAACGGGATGTATAAATAAGCAAATAAATCAATTAAGCAAATAACAAAAGAGAACATTCTATTTTACATGGACGCAACAAACTATAATTATTATTTATCCTCCTGGGTTTTCTCTTACAATAAAATGGACTGAGAGAGAGAGAGAGACTTGATTGTACAAAGCCCTTCCCTCAAGAAATGTGCCATTTAAGGAAGGAAGATGTAGAAATAAGGAAGTACATATATTTATTTTACAATATCTTTAAACTGCCCCAATCAAGGATAGGTCTGTTGTTTCTTGGTCCGTTACTATAAGACTATTTGGTACTTCCAAAATGCAAAAAAAAAAGGGGGGGGGGTAACATTGTCCACCTCTCCCTCCCAGCCCATGATACATATACCTCTCACCCATGTTTTCCAACCTGCATTTGGAAAAAATCTGATTTTCCAACCTAAGTCATCTCAAGCCTTCAAAATAGATCCCCCAATGCTTTGTGGGAAGAAATATCCATCTGGTACAGTTCCAAGCTGGGAGAAAAGCACTGAAGACAAAATGGAGACTGGAGTCTGATTGGAAAGATGGTTTAATGATTAAATAGAACCAGCACTGAAGTTCGGCGACTTCAGCTTGTCCAGAATGCAGCCACGCAAGCGATCGTGGGTGCGCCTCGGTTCACCCACGTAACACCTATCCTCCGCGAGCTGCACTGGCTGCCTGTTGATCTCCGGGTGCGCTTCAAGGTGCTAGTTGTCACCTACAAAGCCCTTCATGGTATTGGACCTGGGTACTTGAGAGACCGCCTACTGCCAATTACCTCCACTAGACCAATTAGATCCCACAGATTAGGCCTCCTCTGAATTCCATCAGCCGGCCAGTGTCGGAGGAGAGCCTTCTCTGTGGCTGCTCCGACCCTCTGGAACGAACTCCCCATGGAGATTCGTACCCTCCCCACCCTCCAGACCTTCTGTGTAGCCCTTAAAACCTGGCTGTTCTGACAGGCATAGGGCTAAAGACTCGCTGCCCCACTACGAATTGTATGATTGTTGTGCTTTTAACTATGTATGGTTTTTATGTTTTTGTTACTCTGTCTGTATTCCCCTTCCCTCTTTGAGTTGTGAGCCACCCTGAGTCCCTTCAGGGAAAAGGGCGGCATACAAATAAATTAAACCAAACTAAACCAAACCAAACCAAACCACCAAGCACCTAGTTCTAGGGCAGCTGACCACATGGAGCCGTGGAGTTGAGAGACTTTCTCTTGGGCTTTGTACTTGAACTTGCTGTTCCTGTGCAATGACATGTATTCTATTGGCTATTGTCAGACTCCCATGGTGCCATGTAGGGGTTTTGTAAGGATCATAGCTGGCTCTATTGGTTTTCTGAGCTCCCAGGTTTGGTTGACATTTCGGAAGGTGATGCAATGAAGGGGCATTGGAAAATTCCTATTGTGGCTGAGGGCTAATCCCCCCTTTGTTGTATCTTGGGTGAGGGTATTTGCCTATGAATAGAGCTAACTATCTCTTTATCTCTTAAGTGCTGACATCTGCTGGGGGCTATTAAGAAAGGTGGGGGCTCCAAGAGCATATTTTTCCCTTTAGGAATATATAATATTCTGTTTTTTTCATATTTCTTAAAATATGTCATTCTTCTAGGAGAAGGGTGGGTGTTAACTTTCTACAGCTTCATTCTATCTGGACTGCTATGATCTTTACTTTTTAGCAGTAGATTTTTTTTAAAAAAATAAAACTTCGAGACTGGCCTAACAATGGTTACTAAGCCATTGCAAGGTTCAAGGTTCATTTTATTTATATGCCGCCCTATTCCCAGCGGGACTCAGGGAGGCGGACAAACCCAAAGGAGGGGAAGGGAAACACAAGAACTACAACAAAAAGTACAGGGAATTTAAAACAACCAACAGCCACACGCTTCGAGAGGGGAAGGGAAACTCATCGACCCCAGGCCTGCCGACACAGCCAGGTTTTAACAGCTTTCCGGAAGGCCTGGAGAGAGGTGAGGGTCCGGATCTCTGCGGGGAGCTCGTTCCAAAGGGCCGGAGCCGCCACAGAGAAGGCCCTCCCCCGGGTAGTAGCCAGATGACATTGGCTAGTAGACGGAACCCGGAGGAGGCCCAATCTGTGTGATCTAATGGGTCTTTGGGAGGTAATTGGCAGCAGGCAGTCTCTCAAGTACCCAGGTCCAATACCATGAAGGGCGTTTATAAGTGACAACTAGCACCTTGAAGCATATCCGGAGACCAATCGGTAACCAGTGCAGCTCGCGGAGGATAGGTGTAACGTGGGTGTACCGAGGTGCACCCACAATCGCTTGGGCGGCTGCATTCTGGACGAGCTGGAGTCTCCGAATGCTCTTCAAGGGCTGCCCCATGTAGAGTGCATGATCCTCATCCCTTGAAATACATGCTCCAT
>NW_028261386.1:125106814-125116814 GCF_051295495.1 Thamnophis sirtalis
TCTTACCTTTGTTGGATCTTGGGCGAAGGTATTTGCCTATGGATAGAGCTAACTATCTCTTTATCTCTTAAGTGCTGATATCTGCTGGGGGCTAGTAAGAAAGGTGGGGGCTCCAAGAGCATATTTCTCCCTTTAGGAATATATAATATTCTGCCTTTTTCATATTTCCTAAAATATGTCATTCTTCTAGGAGAAGGGTGGGTGTTAACTTTCTACAGCTTCATTCTATCTGGACTGCTATGATCTTTACTTTTTAGCAGTTGATTTTTTTTTAAAAAAAAATAAAACTTCGAGACTGGCCTAACAATGGTTACTAAGCCATTGCATGATCCTCATCCCTTGAAATTCATGCTCCATCCAATGCTTCCATTTCCCAGTGGACACACTTTTGGCTTTTGTCATGTGTGTGGGGGAGGCATGTTCCGCTTGCTTTCCGGGTCAACCCTATTGCAAAATTCCCTTCCCTTCCCTCCCTTCCTTCCTTCCTTCCTTCCTTCCTTCCTTTCTTTCTTTCTTTCTTTCTTTCTTTCTTTCTTTTTGTAAATCTTTAAGTTGCACGCTGGCATACTGCGGCTTTGTTTCTATGAAGCTGAACTGTCAAATTCCCCTGGACCTACGGAAGATTGTACAAGTGAAATAACAACTTGTACTCTGTTGCTTTGTTTGTTGCAGGATTGTATAATGCTGTTAGTATTAGAGAAACAATGGTGCCATAATGAAGAAAGAAAAGGTGAAACTGTCTACATTTGTGTCAAAGGGGGCAATGTGAGAAGGGGCTGTGAATGCATTGATGCATGCAAACAGGGGAAGAGGAAAAGGGAAGGAAAAGGGAAAGGGAAGAAAGGAAAGGAAGGGAAAAGAAAGGGAAGGGAAAGGGAAAGGAAAGGGAAAGGGAAAGGGAAAGGAAAGGGAAAGGAAAAGGAAAAGGAAAAGGAAAAGGAAAGGAAAAAGAAAAAGGAAAAGGAAAAGGAAAAGGAAAGGAAAAGAAAAGGAAAAGGAAAAGGAAAAGGAAAAGGAAAAGGAAAAGGAAAAGGAAAAGGAAAAGGAAAGGAAATGAAGGGAAGGGAAAGGCAAGGCAAGGAAATGAAAAGAAGGGAAGGAAAAGGAAGAGAAGAAAAGTAAAAGAAGGGAAGAGAAAGGAGAGGAAGGAAAAGGAAGGGAAAAGGAAGGGTAAAGGAAGAGAAGGGAAGGGAAAGGAAGGGAAAGGAACTGAAGGGAAGGGAAAGGAAGAGAGGGAAGGGAAGGAAAATGGAAAGAGAAAAGGAAGGGAAGGGAAGGAAGGAAGGGAAAGGAAGGGAAGGGTAAAGGAAGGGAAAAGGAAAAGGGAGGGAAGGAAGAGAAGGAAAGGGGAAGGGAAAGGAAGGAAGAAAAGGAAAGGAAGGGAAGTAAAAGGGAAGGGAAAAGGAAGGGAAGGAAAGGAAAAGGAAGGAAATGCAGGGAAGGGAAGGGAAAAGGAAGGGAAGGGAAAAGAAGGGAAGGGAAGGAAGGAAAGGAATGGGAAGGAAAGGGAAGTGAAGTGAAGGAAGGGGAAGGAAAAGGGAAGGAAAGGGAAGAAAAGGAAGGAAGGGAAGAGAAGGGAAAGGAAGGGAAGGTAACAAAGGAAAGGTAGGAAGGGAAGGAAGGAAAGGTAAAGGAAGGGAAGAAAAGGAAAGGAAGGGGAAAGGGAAGGAGAAGGGAAGGAAAAGGAAGGAAAGGAAAAAGGAAGGAAGGGAAAGGGAAGGAAGGGAAGGAAATGGAAGGGAAGGAATGAAATGAAGGGAAGAAAATGAAAGGAAGAGAAGGAAAGGAAATGAAGGAAGGGAACGAATGGAAGGTAAAAGGAATGGAAGGGAAAGGAAAGGAAGGGAAAGGAAGGAAGGGAAAAAGGAAAGGAAAGGAAGGGAAAGGAAGGAAGGGAAGGAGGCAGGAAAAAGAAAGTGAAAGAAAGAGAAGGAAAGGAAATGGAAGGAAAGGGAATGAAAGGAAGGAAGAAAAGGAAGGAAGGAAGAAAAGAGAAGGAAAGGAAATGGAAGGAAAGGGGAATGAAGGAAGGGAAGAAAAGGAAAGAAATGAAGGAAGGAAAGAAGGAGGAAAGGAAGGAAAAGGAGGGAAAGGAAAGGGAAGAGAAGGAAAAGAATGCAGGGAAGGGAAGGAAAAGGGAAGGAAAGGAAAGGAAGGGAAGGGAAGAAAAGGAAATGAAGGGAAGGGAAGGGAAAAGAAGGAAGGGAAAGGGAAGGGTAAAATTATAAAATCACACAAAATTATAAAAGTAGACCTAGTCACTATCTGAAGTCTAGAAAGGTATCATCTTTTGGATCTTGCTTGTGGACACTGAATTCTCTTTTGATTGCATGACTCTTAATTCATCTCCAGTCCCAAATGCAAGAGCTTCTCTCTTCAAGAATAGTGGTGAACACTATTTGCTATCAAGAGATTCTTCAGCTGCAATGAGCATAATGGTGATGGTCATGTACAGGTCTTAGTCTTACTTTTCAGAACCCCACCCTTTAATTTCAGGGCTCTTTCTCCCTCCTAGTTGAAATGAATGGAAAGCAGAACAAACCTGAACAGTTAGAAAGAATATGGTTTTGGTCAATTGAAACATTCTTAACAGTTTTTTTTAAAGTGGCAGTTTTCTCAAGCATTATGTAGGAAGTTATCACCCAGCCTTCTCCCAGAAAAAATGAAATATCCTAGGAAATATTGAAAAGGCAGAATATTTCTCTGGATGTGAAAAGAAAGAAACATGTTTTAAAAGACAGAATAGCTGCCTGTAGCTTCCTGCCCATCCCCACTTTGTCAATGGCTCATTAAGAAGGCCAAGCTAGTCCACTTTACATAATAAACACTTTTCCACTTCAGCTCCACGGGGATGGGATTAAAGCATGATAATATTGGCCCCAACTCACCACATGGCATCTGAGAACTCAACCAAACCTGGATTCAAAACGTAGCCTAGAGAGTTGCCCCTGCATGGCCCCATGGGAGTCTGACAACCAATCAGAATACATTTCTTACACAGGAACAGGAAACAGAGAGGTGGGACTGAACAGGTTATAAAAAGCCTAGCAAGCCCCTCCCTCAGCCCTTCTCTTCTTCTCCACCAACATTGAAGCATGTGATCACCTTTTCCTGTTCAGGGCTCAAGCCATGTGGCCCTGTCCACCAATAAACCATCTTTCCAAGCAGCCTCCATGTCTCCAGTGTCCTTTTTCCCCCGCTTGGAGCCAAACCCAGAAGGACATTTCTTTAGAAGTCAACATGGAAGGGGGGAGGAGGAAGGGAGAATCAGTCAGTCAGTCAGTCAGTCAGTCAGTCAGTCAGACAAGCTCCTGCATTCGCAATTTAGGGTGAATTAAGAGTCATGCAATCAAAAGAGATTTCTGCAGTGCACACACACACACACACAAACAAACACACAGAGGGAGAGAGAGACAAAGACAGAGAAGAAGACAGACCGACCGACCAGAAGCCATCAAATACATCTTAGATTATTGCACGCTTCATCCTAAAATAGAAAAGATACAGAGTACTACGTTAGTAGGAATCCGTGAACTAGCACCAATCAATGGGAAGAGGATTCATCGCTGGCTTGTTTTCTCTTCTCAAACCTGTGGAAGAAACTCACCCAGGCCTGTGATTGTGATACGGTGTTGCTGTTATCGCCCTACAAAGTAAACAATTGTATAAGGAAATGGGTGATGATCGCTGTACTCTGCGTCTCTCTCTCTCTGATTCAACCATGCAGGACTAATTTCCTGGCTGGGTCTGAATGCTTATAAAGCTGCTCTCTAACTGCTGCTGACAATGAACTAGAATGACTGGAAATAGGAATCTTAAACACAGTCACATCTCCTGACTGTTGAAATCCTTTTCAGAAAGCGTGTTGATCTAATGGGCTGTAGTACGGTCTTTTTTCTCTCTCTCTCTCTCTCTTTCTGCTTTTACACACACATTCAGAGAGAGAGACAGAGAGAGACAGAGAGGATGAGATAGTAGGAAAAACAAAGTTTTAATGCTTGTTCTTCATACAGCAGTTACTAGGAAACCAAAGGCTCTTTAAATAGATCTTCATTACCAGCCTTGCATTATTGATTCTCCCCCCTCCCTGTTTTTCCAACACCTTCCTCTCCCCACCCCCAAAGTGGCTGTACAGTCTAGATATTAAAAGTGTATAATTTTGCAAGCTATCACCAACGGAGCAAATGTCTTCATAAAAAGGGATATCTCAGCATACCACAGCCCTCTACGACCATTTTTTTTTGCATCTGTGGCTTCCTAAACTTTGAAGTGGGAAGATGCAAACGATCTGTTTGGCTCAAGCTTCCCTCGCTTGTCTCTTTAATTAGCAGCCTGCTGAGATAAGAACCTTGTGAAAGTGTGCAAAACTTTAAGCAAGCTCATTTGCACACACCCCCTCCCCCCCACTTTTCGCTCTCTCGCCCCTGAACGAGTGAAATCGGTTCTCTTCATCCGTAAAATACAGAAAGGAAGGAAGCGTGGGAAGAGCAAGCAAATATATGTACACACAGTCCTGGCTGCCTTTAATACTATTCATAGATTAAGTGCAACATTTATAAATGCTGACAAGGAGGAATAGAAGTGAAAGCTCCAAATTCACTGAGATCAAAGTTTATCATCGAGATAAAATGAAATGCTCCAGAGAACCCAGATCCACAAACAAGTATGCTATGCTAAGCTTCATACAGAGATGCAAATGAAGACTTGGGCATTGTCCGAGCATTGAAGCAGATAGTTTTCAGAAAATGGTGATGTTTGAAAGAAAAAGCGGGCTGGCAGAAAAATAGACAAGTTAAATCAGCCATATGAAACACAAGAAACCCCTACTGATTGTCCTCTGAACAATTCTAAGTAACTATTCAAGGAGTCCATTCCTACCTATATGGGGAAAATAATGGAAATATTTCTTTGCTCTGGACAAGGCCACAGTGGAATAGGCAATATTATCAATTAGCATTTAATACTGCACTGTGTGGTTGTGAGTTGTGATAGATCAGGGGTGTCAAACTTGCAGCCTGAGGACTGGAGGTATCACGCACTGGCCACGCCCACCCCCATTTTAGTGAAGGGGGAAAAGTTGCGATACATCACATGATGATAATGTGACACCATGAATTTGACACCCCTGTGATAAAGGAATTTAATCCCCCAGTTTTACTTTCCTCTTTATATATTAAGTATTTATATATAGTAAAAGATAACAGTAAACAGAAATACCAGCTTGACAGTAATGGTGTCCACTGTGCTCCAAATTAAATGCACATTTTTGTACTTTTAAAAAAATCAAGACTTTTGTTTTTGCTTTTAAGTGACAAATAAGCACTACACTGCCTAATGCAACTATAACTTCGGGCACTGAAAAGGATCCATAATTCCTTCTAAATATGCCACACCACTGAGTACACACTTGGGGAAATGACATTTGAGTAAAAAATATTACAGACCAGGGAGCATTAAAATAGAATATGACATAAATGCCACAATATTTGCACATGAACTCCATTTTCCAGGCCAAGGAAGAAGAAACTGTGTATCTCTAGATGCTGCTGGATTATAAATTTCCAGCATCTATTACAGAGGTGGGTTCCTATCAGTTCACAACTATTCGGTAGAACCGGTTCGTCAAATCTACTGAACCGGTTAGAAGAAGTTCCACCAGTGGACCCGGAAAGCAGGCCACACCTACAGAAGAGGTTCCAAATTTTTTTGAAACCCACCACTGGTCCTTGGATATGATTATTCTACACTATCATGCTCATATTTATAAAACTCAGTGCCTCTGTGAAAGGTAAGGACGACTACTGCGTTTGTGGTGCAATCAGAACATTGCGTGTGTTGGAGTTGTTTTAATGCAAACCAAAGATGCCTTTTAAAAAACAAGTTTACATCATATTCTTTTGCATGCTAGTGCTGTGTGTGAGGTAATTTAAGGTGGTTCTGACAAGTGTCGTTGACATCTTCATATCCGGTCACATGGGCAGCAAGCCACTCCCATCAGGTCACATGGGCAGCAAGCCACTCCCACAAAGGAGGCCACACCCACAGAGTAGGTTCAAACAATTTTTGAAACCCACCACTGATCTATTACCATTGACCATGCTTGTTGGCATTGTTGAATTTTTTTGGCTGTGATTTCTTCATCCCTGTACATAAGAATCCTTTATCCTGGAGTATTTTTATTCACTTAAATGGAAGTATATAGGATTGCATTCCTGAGATTTCCCAAAAATAAAGCAATATTTCCCTTAAATGGACCAGATTACGGGCAACAAAATAGTTCTTCCCCAACACACCAAGGTATGTCTTGACTTGCTTCAAGTTGTAAAGAAAACAATCGGAGCCTATTATCAAGATACACACTATTTGGAAAATACCAATGATGAGGAACTGAAGTGTGAAAATATTAGTTATGTCAGTAAAAAGTTATATGCTGACGTGTTTGGATTTGCTTGTTAGTGGAAAAGGGCCAATATAGCAAGTCAATTGCGTTTTGAAAATTGGATATGAAAAGAACATTTTAGTGTTAAAAGTAAATTCCTGATTAAAGTGAAATTTCCATTCTAGGGATGTTGTCAGTCACCACTGAATGACTGAACACTGCAGAAAACAGATGAACAAATAAAGAAAAAGCAATTGCGTGAAATCTCTTTTGTATTAAATCACTACTCCTGTTTCACAGCATTCAGAAGCCTTTTGCATTATTATTGAGTTGCTGTTTGTCTTTCAAAGTGACAGAAATAATTGGGAAATTTAATGGAGCCGTTACATCATATTTTTGCAAATGACATCTATCAGCTACTGTCTGGCACAAACTGATTGTTCTGGAAGGAGTTCTAGATACATAATTGGAATAAACCTATTTCAACTAAAGTATCAAACTAGTCATATTAAATAATATGATCGCTCTGACCAGTGATTACTTAAAGTTGCAGTTTGGTGGCCACAGATATGAATGATGCAGAGGTAGGTTCCTACCAGTTCGCATCTATTCGGTAGAACCGGTTTGTCAAATCTACTGAACCAGTTAGAAGAGGTTCCACCAGTGGACCTGGAAATCAGGCCACACCTACAGAAGAGGTTCCAAAAATTTTTGAAACCACCACTGGTAGGTGTGTAATGTCCCGCAGTTATCTACACATTAATAATGATCTAGTAATATTTCCTTATATATTTTAGGGACCTTTCCTTACATAATTGATGTTTTCTTTCATACTTTTGGATTTCTAATTTCTGTTTCCGTTAGTTGGCAATTGCTAAAACCAATCCCATGTGAAAAAGTATTCAAAGCCTACTTCATTTTAATTGTCAATTTATTTATTCCTGCACATTGTAATATTTATTCATTTACATATCTCTGTTTTTCCACTGTTGTGCAAACACAATTCCAGCAGCTGCTAACATGTGTAAAATTAAATATATATTATACTCCCTTTCAAATAGCCAACAAAATATTTCTGGTTTTAATTCCACATCTTGTTTTACGATTGCTTCTAACCACTAACTTCTGAATAGCTACTTGGACCGACCTAAGTACTAATTCATAATTTCATATCCGGTCACATGGGTGGCAAGCCACTCCCACAAAGGAGGCCACACCCACAGAGTAGGTTCCAACAATTTTTGAAACCCACCACTGGAATGATGCTTGGGAAAGTGACTTGCATTACCATATGAATTTGGGTGCACCTCTCAATGCCATATTGCTGCTATACTTGGGAAAGTTTGTTATGAACAGACAATTATTAAATATACAGTCGCTTTAAATCAGAACTCAGCATGCCTGGCTGTGGAATTCTGGGAGTTGAAGTCCACAAGTCTAAAAAAAAATGCTGCCTCACCAGCCATAAACCTCACCGCACGTCACTGAACTCAACAAATAAGACATGCCAGACAAGCTACCAAGCGCTTTCTGAAATATTGCTGTACATATATGTAATCTCATAGAATTCGATGACTGCACATCCAGTGTCACCCATTGTGATTCATGTTGCAATTTCCGGCCTCTTGCAACGTTTCTGCAAAATCCACAGCAAAAATGAAAATGACCAAAGAAGGGGAGTTGTGAGTATTTCAAGATGCATAAAGCAACAGCCATAAGATGCATGAATGCTCAGTGAACATTAGGAAATCTATCACTAAATAGCAATCAGAAGTGACATATTTAAACAGAATTGGAATTCATTTCAAGCATAAAAGGTTTTTTTTTTTAAAATAAACTTTATGCAAGATTAAATAGGCGTGCTTAAAAAGAGATGCCTTGATAAAAGCACTAGACGGCAGTCTAAAGTCTTCTAAAAATAGGATGATTATTTTCAACAACCTACATGATTTTAGTATTTGTTTTTTAATTTGGAAAAAAAATAAAAGTGAATCTGGAGATATTCTTTTATGCTATTATCACACCTCCTTCAAAAAGGTGTCTATAAAAATCCATCTGTGACAACTGAAAGCAGGTTATGCAGTGGCAACGCACTATTACTAAATATAATGCGCAAATACTTATATCTGGTCAGCAGCTTTGGGTGCTGCAAATGGCAGAAGCAATATGTGATACAAGGATGTTAGTTGTGTCATTTCCATGATGAATTCTTCCTAGCATCCCTTGGTCTATGCTCTGCTTCTGTGATTAGCCATCCGTCTGTTATCTCTGCTTCATAGGGAGTTGCTATCTCATCAAGCATGATAATTACAGCTAGCTCCTCCCTTCGATCAACCCATCACTCGCTAGTAATTTTTTTCAAGATCATTTTTATTACATCAGGTTTTCAACCATAACTAATTTTTATTGGCGTCTATCTTGGTGGAGAGTTGATTGATTGATTTACTCTTGGTTTATTGCAGTTATTTTTTTTTATAATTTTGATTTACTTTATTGTTGCATTAATAATTTCAGCTTTTTATAAGACCTTCTCCCAGTCTTTTAAGTTGGACACCACAAAAAGTGGAAGATAAACAGATTACAAAGAAAATCCCGACAAAGATTTTGCTTGTACAGTCTCTCCATGAAAGAGATGGGCAGTTTCTAAATTTGTTATATAAATAAATAAATTGTCAATTCCTGCAAGATTTCATTCACTTAGTGTGAAATCTCATTAGAGTTCCTTGAACTCTTACGAAGGATAATGTTCTTTCAAAAGCTGGGCACAAAAAAGGCAACACAGAACAAAGAAGCACTGCACTTTTTAAAATAATAATAATAATTAACTTGAGTATTTTATTTTACTAGCTATCTGTCAGGTATGAACTTGGTCAGAATCTCCAATCTAAAAAAAGGGATTTCTGAATATTCAAAGATGACAGACAGACAGATAGACAGACAGACAGAGATACAGACCGACAATGTATCATCAAGTTGGTGTTGATGCTTAGTAACCACATGGATAGATTTTGTCCATGAGAACCTGTTCCTAGGCTGATTGTTCAGGTTTATTGATCAAACTGTACTTATTATCAATAGCAAAGGAATCTGGCTGCAAACAAGTTCACATTTCATTTCTGACAACTATTGTAAGCATTGCTGTGCCTGATCTGATAATTTGAGGCATCTTCTTTCCGCTGTCTCCCCCCACCTCTCTCTCTTACACAGTCTAAACATCTCGTATCATTTTCTGCAGACGTCTGAGCCTTTTTTCCCCAGATGTTCTTAATATTATTCCCTAGTTTGAATTTCGTATTTGCCAACACTGAAGCACACTCTCAAAATTTGTCAAGAAGAAGTCAGCCTCATCTCATCCTTGCATAATAATTGGCAAATTTGTGTGTTTCAATGGAGGATGTTGAGAGGGGCAGTACACTCAAATTTTTATGTTTGTCTCTGGCCATGAGCCACTGTGGTCCAGTGGTTAGAGTGGGGTACTGCAGGCTACTTCTGCTGACTGCTGGCAGCCTGCAATTTGGTTCAAGGTTGGTTCAAGGTTGACTCAGCTTTCGATTCTTCTGAGGTGGGTAAAATGAGGATCCAGATTGTTGGGGGCAACATGTTGACTCTGCAAAACCGCTT
>NW_028261386.1:125769314-125894314 GCF_051295495.1 Thamnophis sirtalis
GCCAACTTTTTAGGGCACATCGGAAGGATCGGAGGTCGGGGATTATACGAAGCTCCGGGGGCAGATCATTCCAGAGGCAAGGCGCTCCCACAGAGAAGGCTCTCTCCCTGGGGGTCACTAGCCGGCACTGTCTGGCCGATGGCACCCTGAGGAGGCCAACTCTGTGGCATCGCACTGAATGGTGGGATGCTACTGGTGGCAGTAGGTGGTCTCACAGGTATCCTGGGCCTAAGCCATGGAGCGCTTTAAAGGTCATAATTAGTACCTTGAATCGCACCCGGAAGACAACCGGCAACCAGTGCAGGCTGCCTAAAAGGGGTGTAACATGGGAGCACCTAGGTACCCTCATGATAACCCGTGCAGCCACATTCTGGACCAGTTGAAGCCTCCGGGTGCTCTTCAAGGGCAGCCCCATGTAGAGAGTGTTACAGTAGTCCAGACGAGAAAGGACGAGGGCATGAGTGACTGTGCACAGAGCATCCCGATCCAGAAAGGGGCACAACTGACATATCAGGTGAACCTGGTAAAAGCCCCCCCTGGTCACGGCCGTCAGGTGTTCTTCTAAACTAAGCCATGTATCCAGGAGGACTCCCAGATTGTGGGCCCTCTCTGAGGTGGGTAAAGCTTCTCCCCCTATCATCAACGATGTTGAAATATAGCCTAGTTTCTGGAGTGCTTCTAACCTCATTTCTCTCCTCTGATGCAAGATGTATTGAGATTCCTAATCCTTCATTTTGAATTAAATCAAAACAAAACAAAAAACAGTAAAAGGCTTGCTTGGTATTCTCTGAAACTTGAATGGCACCATCGAATTAAATTCAGACATTTTTTCCTATTTTTAATAATATTTCTACACTTTATAGTTATCGTAAGGGATGAAAATTTAATGCCGGTTTAATTGTATTGCTGGACCCCATCCTGATTACAGTGAAGAAGGGCAAAATAAATATAAACTAAGTAAACCATACATCAATAAAACTCTTCCTCTCCCCCATCCCATTTTCCATGGTGGTGCAGTGGTTAGAGTGCAGTTGTCAGCCTCTGCTTTGCTGCTGCTTCGGCTGCCATTGAAACGGGGATGGGGGGCATGGTATTTGGGAGGGGACCACTAATTGTGCTGGAGGAAGATTCTGGAGTTTCTGCTGCCTGTCTTACTGTGCATGCGGAGGAGGTTTCCCGCCAAGGCCAACGGCACCGAAATTCCATCTTGGTGATGCCTTTCGAAGTTATCTCGCACCTGACACTTGGGAGAATTATGATTGGACTGTGACTGGGATACCAAGGGGTGGGGAATATCATTTGCTTTCGTGCCTAAATAATCAGTCTTCGCTTTGCTACGCTTCTGATCATTTATAATTAGTAAAAGTACACTTGATTTCTATCAATGGAGTCTTGTGGTTTCCTTTCCTGATTATCCAATGAAGGAGTGCTGACAGCAGTACTGCAGGCTACTTCTGCTGACAGCTGGCTGCCCGCAATTTGGCAGACTCAAGGTTGACTCAGCCTTCCATCCTTCCGGGGTCAGTAAAATGAGGATCCAAAATTGTTGGGGGAGGCGATATGCTGACTCTATAAACCACTTAGAGAGGGCTAGAAATCACTGTGAAGCGGTATATAAGTCTAAGGGCTATAAGTGATATTTCACTTGCAGCTGCCACCTATTCCAGGCCTTCGGTCTTTAAAAAATTCCCAACTCCCAATTGCAGCAAATATGAAAGCATATTATTTATAACCCAGTGCTAAAACAATGGATAATGACACTCTGATTTACTCTTACATTTGAATAAACTTAATTGTGTTCTTATTCTATTTAAACCAGTTGCAGTATCAAGGAAACTCATTAAGGATGTACTTGCTTCCTCCTTAGGCAAGTTCAGACATATTTTTCTCCAATTACATTAACCAGCATGACAGAAATACTAAAGATCTATTTCATAGAGAGTCATTGTTTTCCTGTAAAATGGGTCACTGAAAAGGGAAGCTATTTTCTGAGTATTTACCCTCAGAGAATGAAGACACCAAATTTCCATTTTAATTAGCAAATTATGTTTGTGAACACCCCTATATTGTTACTTTCAGAGCTTTCAATATTATGTCCGCTTCACCAGGATCTATCACATTATCCTGTCCATCAAATTCTTTGGTAGATCCTGAGCTTCAGGCAACTTCAGGACAAAAAGAGAAGGGAACTACAGGCGGTCAATCCTTGTAACTTGAATCTGGGCAATCCTACACAGGGTAGGAAAACAGACAAGGAATTCTATCCAGAGCCTCAACAGTACAATCAAACCCTGCTGGTGCTCTATTTATTTTTCTGTCGATCATATTAAACATTATAATTTAGCACTAGGTTGCAATCAAACCTGCAGGGTATTGCTTGCAAGCTGGGATCGTATGCCTGCCATAATCAATTCTAATTGTTTATCAAAAATAGATTTGGATCTAGCCGGCTCCTGACACCCTAAGTTCCAAATTATCCAGCAAAAAGATTCTGTTGTATTTGTATAACTGAGAAAATAATAACCAGGGTAGATTTCTGATTTTTTTTTAGACATATTAGGACATGAACAAAATAAAATCAATTTATTTCAGAGCTTATGAAACTATGTCTTGGTACAATATAATGGTAGTTGATTATCTGTAGAAGTTGACTTCACTTTTGATTACAGGAAATCTTAATTGTTAAATTGGTGTTTAGAATTTACTGTACACCATCTGTTTCCTTTTTAATTGTGAATCTTAAAATCTTTTTTTCTTTAAAAAAAATTCATATTTTTCTCATCTTTTCTCATTTTATCAAATTTCAGAATTTTAATTCCCTGCAGAAGACTCTTGGATAAAACTTTCAATTATGACATCAGTTTACTAAACTTGTCCTTCAACACACAGCTCTTTTAACTGTAATTTTAAGTTTTCCATATTACAAGAAACATCTCAGGATGGTAATCAAATTCAGTGGTGGATTCAATTTTTTTTATTTAGTTCTGTGGGCGTGGCTTGGTGAGCATGGCTTGGTGGGCATGGCAGGGGAAGGTTACTATAAAATCTCCATTCCCACCTAACTCCAGGGGAAGGATACTGTAAAATCTCCATTCCCTCCACACTCAAGAGGAAGGTTACTGCAAAATCCCGATTTGCTCCCGATCAGCTGGGACTCGGGAGGCAGAGAATAGATGGGGGCAGAGATGGTATTTACTGGTTCTCCGAACTACTCAAAATTTCCACTACCAGTTCTCCAGAACTGGTCAGAACCTGCTGAATACCACCTCTGCTATGGGTCTGCTCTTAGGTAATAATGAGTTACTTGATGGATGTTTGCTCACCAATCAAACTACTTTACTGAAGATCAGTATTATCATTTCATGAGCCTTTTTTTACATTAAAAAGAGGCTTTGATCATGATCTCTTTCAGGATAGGAAGAATATTGATATCTTTGAACTTTGGTGTTGGAGAAAATCCCTGAGAATACTGCGGACAATGAAGAAAACATATTATTGGATCATTGAACAAAATGACCCAGAAGGTTCTCACTTGACGCACAAATGAATAGGCTCAAATTGTCCTACTTTGGACACATTGTGCAAACTTCTAGTTCTCAGGAGAAGTCTCTAAATCTGGAAAAGAGAAGAAGGTAACACCAGCAGTTGCAGTGGTGATTAATGCACTGTCTGAACAGTTTGAAAGTACAGTGCAGGTTAGAAATAGATCATCGTGGAGAAAATCTATTTCTATGTTCACTAGCAGTTAAAAATGACTTGACGGCATATAGTCAATCAATCAATCAATCAATCAATTCCCTAAAAAATGGTAATGGATTTTTTTTTCATTCTATGCCTTTGTATCTTTTGGATGTTGAAATCAATCTGAGAAATATATTCTCTTCACCTTTAATATGATAGTTCCCTTCAACTTCACCTTTAATATGAGAGCTTTCTTTTCCTTTCTTCTTAGATAATTTACCTTTTCTTATGGATGATTCCAGAATTTCAGTTGCATGCCTGATTAATTTTAGGCTGAGCCTAAGCTCATGCCCAAAATTAAAAGTGTCTAAGTAGTTTTCTTTTTTACTTACATTGAATTGATTTGTTGTCTTCTTCCCCATCAACTTTTTTTTAAATCCATTCCAAGCCCAAATTTCCTTCCTTATAAAAGTGAATCGAAGTGTACAGTCTTTTCTACATTTTCTACAGAAAGCACTCTACGGTGCTTCTTACATTTAAATCAAATTATCCATAACAGATTAAAAAGAATCCTGCAGTATCTTAGCACCCATCCTACCCCCCCAGATCTGGGAGAATAGCCAGATTTGGAGCTACTTTCTGAACTCAACATCGTATCAGTTCCTGAAATCAGAGTTTCTTTTTAACCTTGATGAAGATAAGGGAAAAGAAGCATATGCACATATTCACACCCATATGACATGTTCCCAGAAAGTTGTTTCATACTGGGAAATTACTGGTGGCGCAGTGGTTAGGGTGCAGTACTGCAGGCCACTTCAGCTGACTGTGATCTGCAGTTCAGCGGTTCTAATCTCACCGGCTCAAGGTTGACTCAGCCTTCCATCCTTCCGAGGTGGGTAAAATGAGGACCCAGATTGTTGGGGGCGATATGCTGACTCTGTAAACCGCTTAGAGAGGGCTGAAAGCCCTATGAAGCAGTGTATAAGTCTAACTGCTATTGCTATTAAAGGATCCAAGGGATCCAGATGAGGGATATCACAGGAATGAAAAGGGAAAATTCAAGACTTAGATGTAGATGGGACTGAATATTAGTTTATGTTCTCTTTCAAGCAAGCAGCAGAAGAGGAAAGTTTACCAATGGCAACAAAAAGAAGCATTTTAGATTTTGTACTTTGCATTTTGGATAAATACCATATGTAATTTTTTAAAAAGAACATAATTCTTAATGATAATTGTAAAACAAATACAATTACCATGTCTACCAGTACATAGCTATTATCACTTATGACTTAAGATACAGCTATGATACTGAATATCATGTTGTGATTAGTCTGTTTCCCCACCCCACACCCTCAAAATTGGTAAATTTAAGCTTTGTGCTGGCTGGGGAAATTCTGAGAGTTTAAGTCCACACATCTTAAAAGTTGCCAAGTTTGTTCTACAGCAACCCTGCAGGGCTGTCTTATGATATTAGACTTTGGTTGTGAATTATGTTGAGCTTGAAAGACACAATTACTTTTGCACCAATTGCTATTATTACTCAGATTAGGTGGTAGTTTCTCTCCTTTTGCAGATGATAAACATCTACAGTAGTCTACACTGTGTTCTAGTATGAAACATTTGATTTCCTTAAGCCTTTGCTCTTTGTGCCTTTGTGTGAACAACAACAAGGCTATTTAGTAGTATAGGAACCAGTGGTGGGATTCAAATAATTTAACAACCGGTTCTCTTCCTTAATGACCAGCTGGGTAGGCATGGCTCGGTGATCATGTGACTGTGTGGGTGTGGCCAACTCAACGTCACTAAGGTCGATGGGCGCTTCGCCTTAGCTGTTGCAATGTCATAAGGGTTAACCAGAGAGGCAGTTTCTGTAAGCAGGGCAACAGAGATTAGCTAGAAACAACACTAGAATGTTTCCTTCCTGCCTTCCTTACAGGATTAGCCCTGTAAAGTGAAAAAAAAACAAAAGGAGATTTCTTCCAACAACCGGTTCTCTGAACTACTTAGAAAATTACCAACCGGTTCTCCCAAATAGGTGCGAACCGGCTGAATCCCACCACTGATAGGAACACACCAAAAGGCAATGGAATTTTAATGACTTTAACCTGCCAATAAGGTGCTAAAATACCTGCTTCAGCATTGAAATATTTTTTGCATCAATTTTGTCAAAGCATAAAAAGACAGATAAAAGTATGCAAATGCTAAATCAGAAACTATTGCTGCTCATTTTTTTTGAACATACAGCAATGTGCTTCTACCTGGTAATCTAAAGATAAATAAAAGATTATCTACTTAGACTGCAACATAATTGTGGCATTAGGTAAAAAAAAATGTTAAATATTCTCTAAAGGTTCTCACAAACCTTTTAAAAGCCTTTAAGTTTTAGATAAATACAATCAGCCCCCATGTATTTACTCTCAAGCATAATCTCAGTAATGTCTCTTTGTGTTCCTTTTTTCTTCTCTTGGTTATTCCTTTCATGTTAGCAATCAGTGGGTTCAAATCAAGGAAATAGCCTGGTATTTCCTAACGTTTCTGTTAACATATTGTACAGCCTCTCTTGAATCCCGAATGCACTGTTGAAATAAAACAAGAGTTATTTACTTACCTATTTATTTGGAAGCAAAGCTGTGGATCAGTGGTGGGTTTCAATTTTTTTTAGAACCTCTTCTGTAGGTGTGGCCTGCTTTGTGGGAGTGGCTTGCTGGCCATGTGACCTGGTGGGAGTGGCTTGCCAGCCATGTGACTGGGTGGGCATGGCCAACTTGTAAAATGTGGTGAAACTCACTTAACAACGCTCTTGCTTAGCAACCAAAATGTTGGCTCAGAAACTCTGGCATTTGAAGCACACAAGTCTTAAATCTGTCAAGTTACAAGACCCTTGCACCCCTAAACCTTTAGAAAAAAAACCTCAGGGGTGTTCAAACTTGAAAGCTTTAAGATTTGTGGACTTCAACTCCCAGAATTCCTCCTCTCGCTCTTCATCTTGATGATGTGCAGAAGGGCGGGGGGAGGGAGCTGGAACTGGTTCTAAACGGCACAGTAGATTTGTGGAACCTCTTCTATAGAAGAGGTTAGAACTGGCAGGAACCCACCCCTGTTGTGAATGTATGAAATGGTTTCTTAAACCTTTGTGCCATACACTTACCTTTTAAGAGAGTCTGAAAAAAACCATCCCCTTCTTAGACAAAAAAGAAAATGAAACAAAACTTTTGAAATGATATGCCATTGATCATTATGAATTGCATGCTTTTGGAGGGCAACGTTCTTCAGACAACCAAACATATTCCAGAGTTGCTTGTTTAGGCTACAGTAATTTTAGATAGTGAGGTTTATTGACGTTGAAAAATGTTTTTGGGCTTTAAAAGGCATGAAGTTCTTTGTTGTATATGTTCACTATTGAATGAAAGCTCACATTTAGTGAGAGGTTAGTGAAAATAAAGTTTAATTGCTTTTCCTCATCCAATTTTATGGAGCTCCTGAGATTTTCCATGAATCCCGCAATCCTCCAGGTAAAGACTAATTCCACTTCTTGAAAAACAACAATTCTCTTTCTATGGGCTGGTCTTAAAATCAGGCATCTTAATTTTATTGCTTACAATTAATCTTCCACTTCAGAAAGTTTGTATTGTTGCAGCAGATTGAGGTTTGTAATCTACTTACGAAAGACCAGGCCTTGAGACCACGAAGGTGAGAGAAACAGGTTTATTGGATGCATCGAGTTCAGCGTGTTCACACACCAAAATCTGAACTGCCTGGGCTCTGCCCAGGATGCTACTTTTATGCCGTGTTCCACACTGTGCATTCTCAAGGCGTTTCCATACACGAGACAAGCATGACATTTCAAAAAGGAGAAGTTCATTTGGAATGTTACAGAGAAGTACATAGGAGAAATACAAAAAAGAGAAGTTCCTATTTCGTCTTAAGCTGTCAGCAGCTTTTACCTCTGTTCTATCTCTCACCCACGTCTGGCTTCCTGTGCCCCTCCTTTACAGGGTCTTGCCACACTGTTCAGCCCTATTTTTAATACTTATGAGGAAGTTGGGGAGAAAGTTCACTCCAGCTAAAAGTCAACTTTGGGACTCCAGGGCACTAGAATGAAAATCCAAGC
The DNA here is from genome assembly GCF_051295495.1 of Thamnophis sirtalis. Lineage (NCBI taxonomy): Eukaryota > Metazoa > Chordata > Lepidosauria > Squamata > Natricidae > Thamnophis > Thamnophis sirtalis. The sequence continues at coordinate 125,777,107 of NW_028261386.1, forward strand.
TAATATGAATTTATAAGGTCCATTCTATTAAGACCACCTAACCTGGCCAGCCACTGGTGGGTTTACCTGTGCAACCCCTCCTGCATCTCCTGTTTCTCCTCCTCCTCCTCCTCCTCCTCCTCCTCCTCCTCCTCCTCCTCATTGTCATCATCATCATCATCATCATCATCATCATCATCATCATCATATTTATCATATTCACCATCATCATATTCAATATTTTATTACTTTTGCTGCCATTAACGAATAGAACAGAACAGAACAGAATAGAATTCTTTATCGGCCAAATGTGATTGGCCAATATAAAAAGACAAGATATATTTGTCAAAATCATAAGGTACAACACTTAACGATAGTCATAGGATACAAATAAGCAATCAGGAAACATAGATACACATAGCATCTTCTGCTAGAATATTTTTGGAAGTGAAACATCTTACAACTTTTTTGTTTATTAATATCACATGCTTCTAAATTTGGCACTACAGCTGCCTACTAAAATATATATGTCCAGAGATTGGTATGAAACTAAAAATAACATGCAGAATGTATTGAAAAGGGGGATCTCTTGCAAAAAATATGTTTTATACATAATTGCAAGGGTAAAATTTTAATGCTGACTTTTTTTTAAAAAAGCAAGTAAGTCCAAAGCTCACCCAGAAATGTGGAAATGAATGTAAAAGCTAAATCATCAGGAAGATGAAATTGATGGATGGATGGATTTAACTTATTTAAATGCAAAACCCTTATTGTCCTAAGCCTTCCACTTCTGAATTTTCATCCCATTCCTCATTCCTCCCATTCGGCGACTTCAGCTTGTCCAGAATGCAGCCGCGCGAGCGATTATGGGTGCACCTCAGTTCACCCACTTAACACCTATCCTCCGCGAGCTGTACTGGCTGCCTGTTGGTCTCCGGATACGCTTCAAGGCGCTAGTCGTCACTTATAAAGCCCTTCATGGTATTGGACCTGGGTACTTGAGAGACTGTCTACTGCCAATTACCTCCACTAGACCAATTAGATCCCACAGACTAGGCCTTCTCCGAATTCCATCCGCCGGCCAGTGTCGACTGGCGACTACCCGGAGGAGAGCCTTCTCTGTGGCTGCTCCGACCCTCTGGAACGAACTCCCCATGGAGATTCATACCCTCACCACCCTCCAGGCCTTCCGCATAGCCCTTAAAACCTGGCTGTTCCGACAGGCCTGGGGCTAAAGATTCGCTGCCCCTATCTCGAATGGTATGATTGTTGTGCTTTTTAACTATGTATAGTTTTGTGTTCTTGTTAAACTGTTTGTATCCCCCCTTCCCTTTTTGAGTTCTGAGCCGCCCTGAGTCCCCTTAGGGAAAAGGGCGGCATACAAATGAAATAAAACTCTAAAACTCTAAACTCATGCTATCACAATATTTTCTGTGACGAAATATCCCATACAATTGAAGAGAGAGCAGAAATTGCAAAGAGCACAGTACCAACAAATATTTGGATTTTTTAAAAATGTAGTATTTGTTATTCTGATACTGCTCTTTACCCTAGTTTGAATCTGATTAAGAAAGCTTGATTTAGACCAGGGGTGTTAAACTTATGGGCCACAAGCCAAATGCATCACACGCTGGCTTTGCCCAGGCCCGTTTTAGCAAAGGAGGATGAAAAGTTGAGATACATCATGTGATGACAACATATTGTCACGAGTTTGATCCCCCTGGTTTAGATCATGAAGAAGTGCAAATGCAGCACCTGTCTTCAATTTGTTAAAGTAGGGATGCATAACTTTACAACTAAATTACATGTCATAAATGAAGATAATCTGCAGTTTTCTGTTGCAGTTCTTTTCTGACTTTGTGTTACATTTAATAAGTAGTGTGATAAAAGTTTGGTGCTTTTTAGTGATATCTTCTGTAAAAAGTCTATAATAAGAGACTTGCGTGAAATTTGCCTCTATCCTTTCACTTCTTTCCAGAGCTGTTCTCCTCTTTTTCAAAAGCTGATAACTCACTAATTTGCCAGTTAGCACTGCAATAGATTTGGTACTTAGAGAAAGCTGGGTTTTATTGAGTCAACTAAATTTTCCCTTCCCTTCTGCTTCTGTGAGCTATTGTAGAATGCTTCAAAGTAAACCTGGACAATGTTTATGGCGGTTTGTCGCTGTCCAGCTTCTGAACATTTAATTAATAGGCAAGGTAACATCATCAGTGGGACTTCGGTTTAAGCTTCAACCAAAGTCCCACTGATGATATTGCTTAGCTTGATGATGAAATGTTCAGAATCTGAAGAGCAAGCTTGGAGAATAAATCATCGCCAACATCAACTACTACAGCTACAAAGATTTTTGATCATGTCAAACCTGGTTGAATTCCAAAACCTTCATATACAGGAATCCTGTTGTTATTAAAAGGCCATGTCCTCTAGAACAGTTTTTCTCAATCCAGAAACTTTTAAGATATGTGGACCTCAACCCCAATCCTGTCTGGGGAATTCTGGGAATTCATGTCTACACATCTTAAAGTTCTGAGGTTGAAAAGAAACCCTTTTCTGGATAATTTTCTCTTCAATAAAGTCTATTTTTAAAAATAATAATATTGTGAAATAAGAGTGCCTGTCTTCCACCATTCACAAAGGTACATATATGTATGTCATATACAATGGTAGGATTCAAATAATTTAACAACTAGTTCTCTGCCCTAATGACCATCTGGGTAGGTAGGGCTTGGTGGTCATGTGATTGGGTGGCATGGCCAACTCAAGGTCACTCAGGTCGATGGGCGCTTCACCTTAACTGTTACAATGTAATAAGGGTTAACAAAGAGGCAGTTTCTGTAAGCAGGTCAATAAAGATTAGGCTAGAAACAACAATAGAATGATTCCTTCCTGCCTTCCTTACAGGATTAGCCCTGTAAAGTGGAAAAAAGCAAAAGGAGATTTCTTCCAACAACCGGTTCTCTGAACTACTTAGAAAATTACCAACCGGTTCTCCGGAATAGGTGCGAACTGGATGAATCCCACCACTGGTCATATACATATGTATTTGTATTTATTAGTTTGTCAAACATGAACAAGATAGCAGGTATAAATATAAACATGGATGTAAATGAAAGAAATGAATACCAAATAGATGGAGACAGAAGGATAGGGAAGTTAGGCACTTTGATGGACTTATGTACACCTCCTTTATTGATTTCTTAGCAATGGGGCAAGGTCTACAATAGACAGTTTAAGTCTGAAGCTGTGTGGGTTAGAGGATGTAACAACGGAGACAGGTAGAGCATTCCAGGCATTGACCCCTCTGTTGCTGAAGTCATATTTTCTCCGATTGAGTTTGGAGCAGTTTACCTTGAGTTTGCATTGATTGTTTGCCCGTGTATTGTTGGGGTTGAAGCTGAAGAGGTTGTTGACAGGTAAGACGTTGTAGCAGACAATTTTGTGTGCTGTGCTTAGATCATACCACAGGTGGCACAGTTTCAGATTGTTCAAGCCCAAAATTTCAAGTCTGATGGCCTAGTGAATTCTACTGTAGAGTAGAGGAGTGGAGTACTCTTCTCGTGAGGTACCTCTGGACCAGCTCAATCATATTAATATTTGATGTACAGCGTAAATTCTCCCTTCCCATCAGAGGTGGGTTCCTACCAGTTCACACCAGTTGGGTAGAACCGGTTCATTAAATCTACCGAAGCGGTTAGAAGAGGTTCCACCAGTGGACCTGGAAAGCAGACCACACCTACAGAAGACGTTCCAAATTTTTTTGAAACCCACCACTCACTCTCTCTCTCTCTCTCTCTCTCTCTCTCTCTCTCTCTCTCTCTCTCTCTCTCTCTCTCACACACACACACACACACACACACACACACACACACAGACTCACACAGAGAGAGAAAGAGAAAGAGAAAGAAAGGAAGAAAGAAAGAAATAAAAAAAGAAAAAAGAAAGAAAAAGTGAGAGAGAGATGAAAGAAAGAAAGGAAAAAGGGACAGAGAGACAAAAGGAAGGAAGGAGAGAGAGAGAGAGAGAGAGAGAGAGAGAACACATGGCCGACAAGCCACTCCCACCAGGTCACATGGCCAGCAAGCCACTCCCACAAAGGAGGCCACACCCACAGAGTAGGTTCAAAAAATTTTTGAAACCCACCACTGCTTCCCATAGATCTAATTCATAAAACCTATGGGTGGAGTTTCAATTTTTAAAGTCTACAAATGTGCTAGAAGGTTATGGCCCAATAAGAAGAAACAAAGTCTCCTTCCACTGTTCTGTTAACCTCCACTTCCTAATCCTTACAGTCTTGATTTCATCGTGACGGTAAACAAAAGTTTGCACGGTACCAACTGGAAGTGGTTTTGTATTTCATCAATAGAGGCGGTGCTTTGTATTAACATAAAAATATAAATATGTAAATGTACCTGTTTTTGCACCTCTGACAATCTGCAGTTCTTTCCTGATGTGATATCCTAAGCGACTGGATCTTCTTCCATCCTGTATTCTTCACGCTTCATCAGTAATTTGCAGGAGGCTGTCTCTTAATCAGAGGTGCAATCATAATTGTCTAATAGTTTAGACGTCTGCACTCAGAGGTAACCCTTACTAAACTCCCATTGTCACTTGAAACAAGACCAGGATTACATTTCACATGTATTCATTCAGCTTTGTCTCCCCTCAGCAACTTCCCATAATAAAGCTAATCTCCTTATAGTAGGGTGTTCTGCATTTGATCTGATTGATCTATCCTGTCTCGCAGTGGGAGGCTGGCCTTGTAGTCCTTTCAAACTCCATATTACTAATCTTGCTAAATTCAACAGCTCACTTAGAATGTGATTATTGCTATTACAGCTGTGGCCGATTTCTCTTGGCTTCCAGTCAGACCTGATTAGGAAATGAGAATCTGATTATGCCCTATTTCTTGCAGTTCCAGTGGGTTTCAGAACAGACCACGATGCTCTGTCTGTTCCTTGCTCATCATCAAACACTGAGACATTTGTGCCAGGAACAATATGCCCATATTCATGAGCATTTTTCTTTGGCGCAACTTGTATTTTACATGGCAAAAATATTGAGCTACTGACTCTAGTATTACGAGAAGATTTTTTTTTCCTCATGGAAATCTGTTTCTCTGAGACAGATTGGAATACCAAGCTGAAATGGAAATCATGAAAAGATATTGCAGAGTTTTCACATATTCTATTTATTTATATTTGATATTCCACCTTTATTATTTTTATAAATAACTTACGGCAGTGAACATACCCAGCACACTTGCTTTCCATAAGCATGTTACACATTAAAGAGGTCTTTAGCAGTAGCCCCCAACCTTATGGGCACCAGGGACTGGTTCCATGGAGAGATTTTTCTTTCCCCACGGATCAGAGGGGTTGGGTTTTCATGTGCTGTCTGTGTTCTGACCTAGCCTTCCCCAGCAGCACGAAGCCGAGTCCTCATCCTGATAAACCCCTTTTATTTAATTTACAGTGAATTCCTCTCCAGCAAAGTCTTTCCTCTCCCCCAGTCTTTCAAGATGGTTTACAATTACTGAGCTTGGATCAGGCTTGGAGAGTGCCAGGCCAATATCTTTCAAGATATTGAAAGAATGCAGGAATGGACTAATTGTCTCCTGGAAACACTCCTCTCCTTTCCCTTCTCTTTTATTCCCTATGGGAGGGGCCATTCACCATCCACCTGTCCATCCGCCTTATTCCCAAGTCGACCCTTTTTCCTTAGTTGTTCCCTTGTTTGGCAACTCTGCACATGTGCACACTGGGAACAGGCTCCAGCTGTTTATCTGCCTCACTGATGTCTGATTCCGAAGGCAGCTGATCACTGTCAGACAGCCCTGGCCCCATCTCTGCCTCTGATACAGAGCCTTCATCAGAGCCTTCCCCAGACTCCAGGACTGGCCCATGTTCCTCCACAACCTCCTCACTGTCTGAATCTGTTGCCAGCTCCGCTGGCTGCTGGTAGGCCACAACAGTCTGTATCTTGCAGATGGGGCTTTGTGTTTGTTTGTGTCACTCAGTTTCTGGCATGTTTGCAGATCAGAGATGGTCCACAAACCAGGGGTTAGGGATCCCTGTCTATATTATCATGATTTAAATAAATCATTATGTGCTACCAAGTTGGAGTCTGTAAGATCTTCTCTCATTGTAAGATCTTCTCTAGTGTCCACATTGTAAGATCTTCCCTCTGGAACGAGCTCCCCGTGGAGATTCGGACCCTCACCACCCTCCAGGCTTTCCGTAAAGCCTTAAAAAACTGGCTATTCCGACAGGCCTGGGGCTGATGAGTTCCTGTCCCCGCTCGAATGGTGTGGCTGTTGATTGTTTTTAAAATTGTGGTGTTGTGTTGTCTGTTGTCTATCTTTGTTCCCCCCTCCCTGACTTGGTTTGTGAGCTGCCATGAGTCCCTCTGGGAATAGGGCGGCATAGAAATACAATAAAATCGAAATCGAATCGAAATCGGATGGTCTATCCCCAACCTGGCCCTACTCTATATGGAAATAAAGGTTAGACTTTCAGGATTGGAATATTATTAGTGCTTTTGAACATTGGTGTGAGGAAAATTGTTGAGAGTGCCATGGATAGACAAGAACACAAACAAATTAGCCCATCTAGAGATACACATAGCCAATGTGACTCTAGAGCCAATCTAGAGTTACAGATAGCACAAATGATCAGATTCAAATTACCATATTTAAATAGATCGTGCAAAGGCTTGGCTCTCTCTCCGCCTCTATAATGTTGGGAAAGGAGGAAGGAAAGAGAAGAGAAGGGTAACAAACAGCAAAGTGGATGGACAACATTACTGTGTCCCTGACACTGTGTTTATAATGTACATTGGAGTACTTGAAAAATGGCTAACAATGTGTTTTGTCTGTTAAAATAGTAATAGGCAAATTATTCAACTGTCCAAAAAAATAGAAGCTGACAAAATGTCAATGTATACTATTTGTTCTTTATGTCACTTTAATGAAGTATGCTAAAGATAAATGCCAAGGAGTTTTCCCCCTGGAAACAGAAATAAGCTAGAGTAGTCAAATCCAATAACATGTAAGCCGTTTCAATAGAGGTAGGAATCCCGAAAAGATGATAAATATGGATCATTTGTGATGAAGAGTCACAAGATGAATTGTGCTTTCAGGATTCGGGGATAACTACCGCCTTCACCAAAAATATTTGAGCTGGAAAAAGGGAGAAAATGTCTGAATGTCTTTTTTTTTTCCAGGGAGATTTCTGTGAAAGTGTCAGTGAACCATTGCGGATCTGCAAATCTTTTGAAAAAGGTATTCTGGATTGTAAAGGATTGCATACTCCATTAAAGCAACTATGTTTTAGTTACTCAAGAAGTTATTTCCAGGGGTTCCCACATTCAAATCCATTCCTATCTATCTATCTATCTATCTATCTATCTATCTATCTATCTATCTATCTATCTATCTATCTATCTATCTATCTATCATCTATCTCTATCTATCCATCTTTCCATCTTTCCATCTTTCCATCCATCCATCCATCCATCCATCCATCCATCCATCCATCCATCCATCCATCCATCCATCCATCCATCCATCCATCTATCTATCTATCTATCTATCTATCTATCTATCTATCTAGAGACCTATATGTCTGTTTTAAAATTCATCTGTTCTATATACCTGTTCTAGTTATTTGCTGTGCTCAAGATTAATCACAACAAATATAAGGAATCCTAACTAAACATTAAAAGATAAGCAACAAAAAAGTCATGTGAATAGATTAAAAAAATCATCAGCTGTATTAATTAAACTTAAGCCTTGGAGACTCCATGGACCTGTCCATAAGATTCACCATTGCCTTTTTCCAGGATTAATTTCCTCTGTTTTCTAGCATTTCCTGATGTTTCTCTATCCAAGTGTTAACTAGGCTTAATCATTCTCAACCTGTAACAAGGGTTGAGTTGTTGTTGATTTTTTCTGGCCATAATAAACAGTAGGTTCATTCCAACTATGACTAGTAAAGGCCTGTTTTACTGCATTGTTTTTGGAACTACAAACATTTGGCTAAGGTTGAAGGGAAATTTCATTTGTTTAACGTTTTCAAATGAACCGACCTAATTTGCACTTTCAGGATTAATAGGTGAACTAGAATGCAATTAGCCTCTTGATTTTGCACTGCAGTTCTCTAATCAAGCTATATGTATGCTAAAGAAAACAGTATACAAAAAAACATACCTTAGGGACAACGCTTAACAAATTATATAAATTGGAAAAAGTCTACAAAATGTATGTTGGTGCAGATTTCTCTTAATGAAGGTATTTTATATGCACATATTAGCAGTAATGTATTCATTAAGTAAAAAAACAGAAAATGTGTAGTTTGAAGAAAGGCGTACCAAAATTCCAGAATTTCCAAGCCTTTGTTTTACTGTTTGTTTTGCAAAGTGATGCAGAAACAATGGATAATTAGCCTGTGCTTTCAAACCTTTAAAATATAGTATGGAAGCCTGAACAGACAGATATATCTAGTCCTATTCCTGGTAAAAAAAAAAGAATATTAGAAATTAAAAATAAAATCCATTGAATAGTACAGAAAATATTGGTAGGTAGGTATAAAACCTTCAATAATTCAATTTCCTATTTCTTACAGTCATCAGCTAGAAGCGTCTGAGGATTTCTTATGAATACAATTATGTAGAGGAGGGCAGGGGTCATGATGAAGGGATAACATTGTATTTATCAATTACTCTGCTAAACATTCAGGTGGTTGCCTCTTCTTATTGACTTCCTAAGATAAGGAATAAAGCACGATAATATTTATTTTTCACAGTTGAAGGTTGCTGAAAATTATCACACATGTGTTTAAGCAATAATCCGTATAATGAAGACATGAAAGATTGAGAAACACCAAGTTTAAATTTTAATTCAGAACTTGCAGAGTTCAACTACAATTATATATAATTTATCAACATAAACTGCAGAATTGAGATGAATGCTACATTCACAAGCTCCTAAAAAGAATTTGGAATCATACTTAGCAAATTCAGCAGCCTCTTTATCATACTGGACACATGTTTGTTGACTATTCTGATTGTTTGGACCTTCAGCTAGGTTATGAATGTCTGGTTTATTAACAGGAAGACATAACATGGAATGTCACTATGCTAAGGAAATAAATACTAATGAAATCATCTAATGCCAGTTTGGAGTGTTTCACATTGCTTGTGAATGGATTCAGAAGTCAGCTAAAGGAGGTAAAATTATAAACACGAAAAGACGAGCAAAGTGAAGATGATCACCTAGACCATGGATCCCACTTAAATGTTGACCCATCTTCCATTTTTATTTGTCCATGTTTTATATATTTAAACAACTCCACCGTTTTGACACCCCACTTGGTTGAAAATGGAGAAGTGTACCGGCTGCGCACACTGTCATTTGTTATCAAAAGTCTTTTGTCCACTCACAATTTATGTAGGTTTTACACATCAGGAGAGGAATGGAGATAACCATTCTGATTTATTTATTTGTTTATCAACAAGTACAAGGGAGCTTCCGGGGGAGGAGCCTGCCATCGCTGGTGGCTCAAAGGAGCTGCCCTCAGAGTTCTGGTCTGTATATCTAAAAAATCTATAGATATCTCTCCTTTCAGGCAAGAAAGGGGCAGGGAGGAACTCAGTCATTAGAATCTCTTTGTAGTTCACAGCCTTTTGTTTTTCGCTGTAAACGGAGAAGAGGTTCAACAAAAGCTGAGTTTTTTTTTTTACTCCAGCCAGATCTTCTCAGCTGTTTTTTTCAGCTCAAGGCAGGTCGTCCCCCCCCCCTCAGGACAAATCTAAGCTATTTAAAATCGATTCGAGCAGCGACCATTCCTGAGAACCTTTTTGTTTATTATTATTCAAAATACCAGCTTCAATTTTACAAAAAACTCCTTTGTTTAACTGCTTTTCAAAATGGCGATTTTATAGCTTTCGCAGTTGATACATGATATATTTAATCAGCCCTGTTTTCCTGAAGACCTCTCTTTATTAATATAATGAATATAATATAATTGCCAAAGTTCACTGAAAGTATTTTATTTTAAATCAAGGTCCCCAGAGATTTTATTTGTTCTCTTTTTTTCTTTTATAATGGCTCCTAAGTCAAAGCAATCTAAGCGTTTTTTTAATAATACATCCCAAGTAATCGCTATAAAGCCACAGTCTTTGCCTTCTACGCCCCCTACTGGAGATTTGTTAACGAAAGAATTTCTTTTTGAAACTCTTAGAGAATTTAGCGAGGAAATGAAGCAATTTATTTCAGAATTATGTGATAAACTTGATGCCAAGATTGCTCAAACAAAGGAGGATAGCATCGGGGTTATAACTGTGATGACAGATTATATTGCAGGAATGGAGGATAAACTGGAACTTTTGGAAGAAGCCAATTCTAATCTGACATCTAAAATTGAAATGTTGCAACAGGAAGTAGAAAAGGCAGAGAGACAACTTGTTATGCCAAACTATAAAAAGACTGCGTTTGCAATAAGAGTTAGGGGATTGCGTGAAAACGAACAGGAGAATTTGAAGCAGACCTTTTTTGAGGCTTTCAGTCGTTTGGTGGGAAGTCCGGGACTCAACTTTGATTGGCAGATCCAAAAAATTTACCGCCATGATTCGTGGACAGCAAAACAGAGACAGCTTCCGAGAGATATAATTATATATTTTGCCACAAAAGAATCCAGAAACGCGATACTACAAGAGTTTTACAATAACAGGCTGCGAATTGATGGACAGGACTTGATCGTTTTTAAAGAAATGCCACCCCAAATGTTAAGAGCCAGGAGAGACTATGTTTTCCTAACTAAAGAACTCAGAAATAATCAAATACAGTACAGATGGGAGGTGCCATTTGGTATTACAGTTACACTTGATGATCAAAAACATCGCCTCAATTCAGTTTGTGAAGCTCGAGACTTTTACTACAAGATCCTAAAGGTGGGACTTCCTGAATTACCCGGACTTGGAGAAAGACAAGGAGAAGTAGAAGAGAAACAACCAAACACACAACTACAAGGCGGGAGGTATCGTTTTTCCCCTCCGGAAGGGCAGAAGAGCAGAGAACAAGGATTTAGTTATGCTTCCAAAACATTTGCTTAATTTTAACCTGAATAATACTTTGTGACTCTGTCTTGTATAAAATGGTATAGTGGTATACCGATGAAGAGACATTAAGGCTGAAAGAAATGATGCTGATTTCCTCGGAAAATATACTGTATGGGACTTGAAAAAGACTTGATGGATAATTTTGAATTTTTACATAAGTTGTTTATGTTTTATTCTCTAGGATGAGGAGGGCGGAGATTGTGATGCTTTTGGATTGTGGTTTAGGTTGAATGGAGTTGGGAAGGGTGGTGCAGACGGGAGGGTAGTGAAGGTTTAATTAGAGCTTATTTTGAGCCAGAAAGTATGTTGATTTTTATAGAAATTCTTATTTGAATATAATGTTTGGAAGGAGATACTCAGGGAGTTCGAAGGAAGGCGGAGCAAATATGAGAGGAGTACGGATTATAATAAAATATATATATGGACACGGGTAGAGGCAGGATGAGAGGAGTTGGAATGGAAACCGAGAGAAATATTTGAGGTGTTTAAATTGCTTTATAGAGAAGAAGGTAAAAGGGACAAATTAAAGGTACGCATATTTAGAACAAGTACAAGGAAACAGGTATGAAGAACACATGAAAAAAATGGCATAAATGAATGGACATAAATAAGCAAAACATAGCATAAACATATAAAAATGATAAATATAAATGGGACAGTAGGTCAGGGACAGTAGGTACACTGGTGCACTTATGCACACCCCCTTAGGGACCTCTTAAGTTATGCTCCCTCCTTTATCCTTTTTATCTTTCTCTGCAGAGAGACAACAGTTATGTTGATTGATGACCTTAATGTCATTTAGAATTTTGAATTCTCCATCAGAAGAGTCTCCACAGATAGAAGAAACTTGTACTTCATGTAATTGTCCACATTAAAGATGAGAGTGACTTCTAAGAAAGAGCCAGGTCTAAGCTCTTCAGCCTTATTCCCACTCTTCACACATCGAACTTAAAAGCAATTTATACGACTGAGAAGACTTAACCATCAATTCTTTCTTTGCTTCTGAAAGTGCCTACTTTAAGTGTTATTCAGTTATATGCAAGTATCAAAAAAATAAATAGCACAGTTAATGTTTCATTCATTCATTCAAACATGGTAGAATTTTGGCCTGCCACACTTTCTCTTATCTCATTATGCTATTTCATTAGTATAGTTGATGGGAGGGAGGAATGGGCAGGAGTAGGATTGTGGAATGTATTGTTGTTATTCTTTTCCAGAAGCCAAGGTCATCTTTTGTCTCCGCACTTTTACACCTGACCGGAAGCAGCTGGGTGGAGACACCAGAGTGGAAGAAGAAGATTGGACCATGTGATGGATTGTGGGTGTGGGGACAAGATCATGAACTTTTAACTGGGTGGAATTATGATGTAATTTCCAGAATTGGGAATAATACAGATGTGCTAAGATGTCTGCTTTATTAAATTGGAACTTTAAGGATTGTTTTGCCTTGGACTCTGATTTAATTCTACATGATACTTGGAACGCTGACACATGGGCTACTTTTTCACCTGATATCAAAATCATTGATTTTTAAAAAAGGTAAGTCTACATATTCTCTGCAACAGGCATGTCCTCGAAGACCATGGAAAGGATCTCCAGAAAGGGATCAGTCTGGTGTAACAGAATAATTGGGAAGTCACAGCTTCAAGAAAGAAAATGGAAAGTGAATTGAAAAGACCACTGACTTGAATAAAGTCAAAGTTCTAAGACCATTGTCTAAAAGTCTTCATACTTGGTTCCAAACATTCATCCAGGAGAAAATATAGGGATGAAACAGTAATATAATGTCCTTTGAAAGATAGTATAATAAAATATAACATTTGAAATAGTGAGTATACCTTAAATTGGTGTAAAGGAAGTGTCTGTGGTGCTTTGTGGTCAAAGACAAAAAGATATGCATGTAGAAACTAGCTAAAACTCCTTGATGTAAATGGATATTTATATCACTGTTTGCCGCAGCAGCAAAAGGATGCTGTGAAATTCCATTAAAAGATGCTTACGTGCTAAGGTGTTGCAGTCAAGTACACCTGAAGCCCTGCACAATCCATTTACACCCCCCTCCGCAGCAAAAAAAGTTCAAAGAGAAATTACACAGTAAACCCCATTTAACCCAAATCCCATTGTTCAACTCACATCCAGAAAACTGCTTTTCATGGACATTTGGGAGAAAATCTGGACACTATGTTTGGTATCTCAAGGGGTGAGCATTATTTCATGTAATTCATACCATCTTACCAAATGTGCCTGATATCATAGTTTTCTGAATGAAAAAATTATACCCTTGAATATGAGAGGAAAATATAAATATAAATACCAAGGAACATCATTCATTCTGGTACTGTTTTCAAAGTGCTCCTATATCTGCCTATACGAGAACTTGCAAAAACCCAAAATATTTGTCCCCATCGCTCTAAGAAAACTGTCCTTGAAATCCAAAAATAGCTACCGCATGCATATAAAGAGCTGCAATTCCTGTCTCATTAAAGAAGAGTTTGTTATGTATAGATGTGTTAAGAATGTGGGGATACACTTCTGTTCCTGTGTTCTTACCCTCTCATAGTCACCTCTAGCCCCTGAAAATTGCTAAAACTCCCTGAGCACTTGAGATGGTCCACTTTTACTTGACAGGAGGAAAAAAAATGAAGCAATGAAAGGACATCATCTTTGTTAAACATTTAAGAACAACAAAATTGTTCTTAAAACAACCAGGTGCTTTCTTTTTTTATATAAAACATCGGTTAGATTCAGTGGTGGGATTCAAATAATTCAACAACCGGTTCTCTGCCCTAATGACAAGCTGGGTAGGTGTGACTCGGTGGTCATGTGACTGGGTGGGAGGTTTTTTGGAGGTTCATAGTAGTAAACAAATAGAGAGGGAAATTGCATCTTGTTGAGGCCTTTGAGGGAGGCGGGCCTGGATGTGGTTAGTGACATTGAGTTGGCCATGACCATCCAGTCACATGATCATCTGATCATGCCTAGCCAGCCCATCATTAGGGCAGAGAACCGGTTGTTAAATTATTTGAATCCCACCACTGCTTCGGACCATTAGTAGCGCAAATTCTTGTAGAGAGCTTAAGCTTGCAACAAATATTTTTACTCATTTGAACTATCTGGATCTTCTGATTTTCCTGGCACTTGACATAAGGCCTTTCTACCAACCCCCCCCCCCCAAAAAAAAATCAGTAACAGTAGAAACAAAATAATAATCACCTATAATTACATCTTCATGTGGAAAGCATAATAATCCAGGCAAAACAGTAGAGAGGCATGTACCGAATGTGGCCCTCATTCTGCATCAGAAAGCAGACAGTCTTTCAAATATGTCAGTGTATGATATTTTCCCATTATTAAATCAGAAAGCAATCAGAAACATTTCCCACGTGGCACATTTGAATGACAAGGCGAGTACCAAAATGGCATAAATGTATTTGCCTCTGATGGAGACTGACAAAGAAATGAAAGAAGGACCCGTGCTGGGGGGAGGGGAAAAAAGAGAAGCATAGTCATGGATTTTTTTTTTAAAAAAAAGACTAGAATGGTTATTTGTTATTCATAAAGAATTAAACGATTTCAGTGGCTTTGGAATCTTTACAAGAGTAGAAGAGTAATACATCATTGATCCATGGAAAATTAGAAGCTCAATTAACTCCAAAGCAACTCATTATAAACTAAAAGAATATTCTACAATCCAGCTCCTTTATTACATTGTAATGATTATGGTGGAAAACTAAACCATCTCTTTTATTGAAGTTCATAACTGAAAGCACTTCTGTATGCAGAAAGTTCTTGCTTACATGTTTTCCCCAAAAATAAGACAGGGTCTTATTTGAAATAAGCACTTGGCTTTATTTTCAGGGAGGTTTTTATTATTTTTGAGGTGCAGGAGGCCCCGTAACCTCTGCCCATGGATCAGCTGATCCAGAGAGGGCCAGAAGTTCTGTCTCTGTTACTGGCACACTCTTGCTAGCCCTAGCATTTCTGGGCTTGTCACTCTATTTCCGGCCGCCAGTAAGAGAAGGAACACTGTAGCTAGGGTTTACGGGAACCGCCTCTGCGAGGCAATTCCGCATGGATGGCAGATGCATGTGGGGTACGTGGGGCATATTCCCCCTTCCCCTCAGGAAATGGTGGTGATTGACTGCGCATGCCTTTAAATATTTTAGGGGAGGGCTTATTTTCAAGGGAGGGCTTATTTTAGCACATGCGCTCAAAAGCCCGATTGAGCTTATTATCTGGGAGGTCTTATTTTTGGGAAATCATATTTTTCAATGCACTCCAGAACAATCTTGATTTTGCAATGCAGAGAAGAGCAGAAAAAAATGATAGGAAGGAAAAAAATATCCTCTGCATGTGATTTATTATAGCATTATCTTTTTTTAATGTCTAAAGAAAAAAAAGGACTTTTATCTAAAAAGACACAGAAAGGCAACATGCGATTTAAAGGATGCAACTTTTAAAAAAAGGACGCTTTTCTGATTCTGCAGTGGCTTTCAAGGTCTAAAGAAATTAATTTTAGATATTTCTAATCATTTTGTCCAATCCCGAAGTTAAAGTAATTTTAACATACCTGAACTAAAGCTTGCAGAAGTTTACCTCCGCTACACTGTTGTCTAGCTGATTCTAGAGCTCAAAATGCCTCTCAGATTCAGTGGCATTTGCTATGATGTTATATTTGAAGCAGATGAAGACATTTGTATTCTGATTTTTTTAAAAAAAAAAATGGGTGATGCTTCTTAAAATTTTGAATTATGGCATATTGATTAAACTTTTGTATGAACAAACCCATCTAAAACACAAGTGCCATCAACTCTGATTGGAGTTTTTATGCTGAAAACATAAACTTGCATTTTATTGTCTGAGTCCTTTCAGATAGTTTAAAATCTTATTGGCTACCCATGATAAAAGCAGCGTTCTTTCTATGAATTAGGCCGATGTAAAAGTTTTGTCTTCTAGATACTTTTCATTCTGTGTTTGACCTTCAAGTTTTAGTCAAAGTTTCTTTTGGTCAAAAGCCTGTATACAATGAATGATTAACAAGCTGTTCAAAGCGGGGGTGTGTGTGTTGTTGTTTGTTGTTTGTTGTTTATTATATTTATATGCCACCCTTTTCCCCCGAAGGGGACTCAGGGCGGCTCACAACTCAAACCAGGGAAGTGGGATACAGACAAAGATTAAAAACGACACATAACAATGCATAATTTAAAACATGACAGTCATACCATTCGAGAAGGGGGGCAAAAGCTCTTTAGCCCCAGGCCTGTCGGAACAGCCAGGTTTTAAGGGCTATGCGGAAGGCCTGGAGGGTGGTGAGGGTTCGAATCTCCACGGGGAGCTCGTTCCAGAGGGTCGGAGCAGCCACAGAGAAGGCTCTCCTCTGGGTAGTCGCCAGTTGACACTGGCCGGCGGATGGAATTCAGAGGAGGCCGAGGCATAGTATACTCCATTCTCTCCATTCTGGTTCAGTGAGCAGGAGGAAGGCGGCACGGGACTGTAAAATGTTTAGAACATTTTCAGTCATTGCGTCACTCCCTTTCCCTTAGGAGATACATTGGCGGTGTTTTGCTTTTTTCTTTCTCCTCCCCTGGATTTTGCACATTTTAAAATATGTCCTTTTTTTTAAAAAAAAAAAAAAGTTTCTTCTGCCACCCTAGATTTAGTGCCGTTCTTTTTTTCTAGATGGATTCCCGAGTCTCTTCTCATTGTTTCCAGAATTTTGTTGGTTTGGGAAGAATAGAGAATAGAGAAAGCATCTGGAGCATGGAACTCTTTCCAATACTCTTCAATAAAACCATTCTGGGTCACATGCCCAGAAGGATGGAGGGAGGGAAGATTGAGAATGCAGCAGTCAAATGCATTTGGAGCCATTTCCTAACTGGATCATTTTATCTTTCTCTAATCTAGCTTTACTTTCCATACCAAATTTCATCCTGTTTTATCCTGCCAAGGAACAGCGTCTCAGCTCCTGTGGCATAATTTATTTTCAACATTCCTTGCACTGGAAAAAAAAAATTAAGTGGTTTGGGCTATTTTTTTAATACATGCATTATTAATCGCTTATGAAGTTGGTCTGCAGTTGCATTGAACTCAGGAAGACTCATTCTCAATAATTACTTCAACAATAATATAAAAATCATATAAAAAAGCAAACAGCAAATATTTTCTTGCAATAAATCACTCAAATCCGTGCACCTAGCTTGATCATTTCTTCCAATTATCTAAGTCATTTAATTATTGCCATATTAGGGTCGATCTATTCCTAGACTATGGATAAAATATATTGATCCCTCCATGTGGAGATTGATTGTTTTGCAAACAAAAAGTCAACTACCATAGTTTAAAAATTCTTGCACATACTTAAAAGCCCCTCCCCCATTTTTCAATGTCATAAGCTTTTCATAACGAGCCAGTTTGGTGTCATGGTTAAGGGACACTGTGAAACTTTCAATTCTAGTCTTCCCTTAGGCACAAAAACATCTGAGTTTTCTAGGGACATACATTCTGTCTAGGAAAACTGCAGAGACTTATCCAAGCAGTTGCCAGAAGTCAAGGCTGAAGACACTTGCACAGAAAATTGACCTGCAGCATCCGTTGATACCAAATAGGCTGCATTAAGAAAAGCTGACAAAGGAATGGTCATATTAGAGATAGCCTAACTCCCAGTTGGATGGTAGGCAAGGCAAGAGGCTCAGAAGGGATCCTCCCTAGTCTCCGAAGTGAGGCATGGGAGGAGTCACAACTGTGTATTAACACAGCCTAGGTACATCCATGTTACACCTATCCTCCGTGAGCTGCACTGGCTTCCCATTGGTCTCCGAACGCGCTTCAAGGTGCTGGTTGTTACCTTTAAAGCCCTACATGGCTTAGGACCTGGATACCTACGGGACCGCCTCCTGCCACATACCTCCCAATGACCTATAAGATCTCACAGATTGGGCCTCCTTCGGGTACCGTCGACCGGGCAATGCTGGTTGGCGACTACTCGGGGGAGGTCTTTTTCTGTAGCTGCCCCAGCCCTGTGGAATGATCTCCCCGCAGAGATCCGGACCCTTCCCACTCTCTCAGCCTTCCGTAAAGCCACTAAAACCTGGCTGTTCTGGCAGGCCTGGGGCTGTTGACCCCAAAATATGGTCCAGCCCCACTTGGAATGGAGTGCATGGTGTGTTTTTAAATCTATATTTTCTTTCCTTCTCTTCTTCTGTATTGTTAGCCGCCCGGAGTCCTACGGCATATAAATGTTATTAAACTTTAAACTTTAAACCTTTTTGCAACCCCCAGATCTTCATCCCTCCCTCCCAGAAATACCTGAGAGCTTTCAGGAGGTTCTAGCCAGAGCCATAGCACAGGGGATAGCCACAGGGATGAAGCACCAGTCCCAGGGTTCTAGAGGATGGATGGATGGATGGATGGATGGATGGATGGATGATAGATAGATAGATAGATAGATAGATAGATAGATAGATAGATAGATAGATAGATATTGATATATCAGCAAAGCTTCAATTTATCATATCAATTCTAGTAAGCCTTATCAAGTATGTTATCCCAACTGATTTGCTGCACTTTAAGGCTTCTCCTCCTTAATAAGATAACTTGATTGACATAAAAGTTGTGTGTGTGGGATATCAGGCTTTGTATCTAAGGAAGAGTAAATGCATGGAATTTTTAGAAGTTTAATTGCAACAACAGTGATTTGCTGTCAGCACTGGGCAATCAATGAGAGCGTTTAGAGAAGCAGCAATAACTTATTTTAGACTGAGGATACCTAGCAATAGATGTCAAGTGATTAAACTAAACTTGAGTATATTATTATTGGAAACAGCAACAGATTTAGATCTGTTATTAAATTAAATCTAAATTTAATTTAGAGGAGGTTAAGACCTCATCTAAATTGGGTATTTTAGATAGATGGGACTTTCAAGGTTGAGCATTAGAGGAAAGATCTACAAATTTATAATTAAAGGAGAAGAGACACGCTAAAACAGAATGGAACAAATTATTCTAACTTAGAGTGAAGTATGTATGGGAATAATGCACTCAGAAGTTACTTTTGAGATTATCTGCTAACATAAAGCTGGATTTAAAAGAGTTTTTGAAGAGGAACATACTGTATTTTACTGGTCAAGACTGAAACTGAGACTAATTCAAATGAGGATTTTAAAATTCCAAGTTACAAGAATGATATAGATAAAGGTGTTAAACACTGGATTTGGAATTGAAACTGACTGATGTCTTAATAATTAAAAGGATAACAAACTAGAAGAGGGACTTCTGGTCAGGTCACTCTGAAACTAAACTCAATTAAAAAGACATCTTACTGAAATATTGGATTCTGAGCTTGATAGAAATATACTAGCACACAAAAAATCGATTAGTGAGAGAAACAATTAAGACGTATATGGAAGAATTGAATTTAATAAATTCCTGGCATTTGATGTATGCTACTTTTTAATATCATTGATTAATTAAATTCATCAATGTAATATTGATGCTTGCTATGTATTTGACAATAGTGCAATACCGAAATGTGTATTTTTTTTAAAAAAATTGACTAAGGTATCCATAAATTGATATTTTAATGACTCCCTGTTGAGTGATTAAAAAAAATTGTATAACAAATGTGGGTGGAAATTTTATAGTATTTCAATTTGAATTGAGAAACATCAAGTGCCCACACTTTTGAATGGAAAGTATATAAACCTATATTCAAGGTACATTATGACTTATGCATTATATAAAAAGATTACAAAGAGTTTAAAGATTATTAAAAACTAGGGGAAGGAATATAAAGTTGGTTTATCTGATCAAGACTAAAATTTATATATTTTTTTTGTTTCTGGTAACTATCAATGGATTTTTGCCAACCAGAACTGAATGATAAGACTTTAAATATTTATTTATAGATAAGAGATAAGATAGGAGAAGAAAAGATATTTTTGTAGCATCAAGAAAGATGATACAATACTGAAATTGTTTGCATTTGTTATAATGACCTCTCTCTCTCTCTCTCTCTCTCTCTCTCTCTCTCTCTCTCTTTCTCTTTCTCTTTCTCTTTCTCTCTCTCTCTCTCTCTCTCTCTCTCTCACACACACACACACACACACACATTTTATTCTTTACTATATATTTTTATTTTTTTCCTTTACACTTTTTTTCTTTTTGTTCTTTTGTGTTTTTCTTAATTTGTATCATTTATTATTTTTTTAAGTCTAAACTTTAATATAATAAACATTTTCAATCTGGGCAAAAATACAATACAAGACTGTTAACATACTAAAACTTGTAATTGGAATTTTATGAATCTCTGCACTTGGATAACCTCTGTAAAGTTTCTGATAAACAGTAAATGTAATGATCAAGGAAGGACATGTTGATAAAGAATAAAAGTACTTTAAGAGTCCAGAGGATATTCATTTTTAGCTTTTCTACAATTGCAATTTAGATTAATATGAAGTATGTGCAAAATATTCTAATTTTGGTACATTTCATTCTCCATGTGATTATCGTGGAGCTGGACAGAGGTACCATATTTTTGGAGTATAAGATGCACCTTTTCCCCCCCAAAAAGAGGTGAAAATTTGGGTGCGTCTTATACACTGAATATAGCATTTTTGGCCGACCCCCCTCCACATTGCAAAAATGGATGTGCAGAGGGTTTGGGAGGCTTGCAAAGTGTTCCTGGGGGCTGGGGAAGATAAACTTGAGCAAAAAATGGGTGGTTTTTCCTCATTTTTCCCCCCACCCAGCCCCCAGGAATGCTCTACAAGCCTCCCAAAGCTCTACATGCCCTCCCCTCTTTTTTTTTGCAAAACATCAGGCATGCAGAGGGTTTGGGAGACCTGTAGAGTGCAATTTTTTTTAAAAAAAATTACCTCTTCAAAATCATGGTGCGTCTTATAATCCAGTGCATCTTAAAGTCTGAAAAATACAGTATATCTTCTGAATCAGAAGAGTTTCAATCAGTTTCCAAATGAAAATGGAATGATTTGCACAAATAAGTAAAGAAAGACCATTGCAATGTGAGAGCTTTCTGTAGAGAATTAGGACGTTTTAGGAAACAGAGTTCTTTTAACAGGGAGAAAATGTTTAGCCAAACACAGTCACTGTCATGTCAATATCTTAAGTTTGCAAAAACAAACAAAAAATGTGCTGCTATGGTAAGATAAGTCCAGAAGAACACCCTTGGATGGTGATAGCCTCTATGAATGCAAAAGAGTTTGAAAGGAGAAGGATGACCAAACTGTGCTCAGAAATACTGTTTCACATATCATGGATGGTGTTAACAATTCTGATAGCATTTTGGGTTAAAATAGTCCAAACTGACACCTATATATATTTGGAGGGTGGAGAAGTAGAAAGATATAACTAATACAAAACTCTATACTTTTCTTCCAGCAGTTATTTAATATCATTGTGTTATATCAGCCAATGTCAACTTGATTCCAACCACATAATGTTTACCTTCGCTGTCATAACCTAGAAAATGTATGTGTTTTGATAATAAAATATGAGCAGCTTCCATTCACCAATGTACTATTTGTATGGTTGATGGATGATTAAATTACACCTGTAGCAATGTTCAAAAACCTCTGGTTGATCGCCAATATTAATTTTGGATTTTTAACAGCACAGAGATTTCCCTTGGCTATTAGGTCTTTTAAGCTCCAATATATAAACCAAGGGCACATTAAATGATTAAGTATTTCAGTCCAAAAGAGCATTTTATTTATTTATTTATTAAAAACCCTCCAAAAATAAGGCATGTTTAGAAGGAGTTTGAAAAGGAAAGGTGCTGAAATCACAGTTTTGAGGAATTATCATGACGACGGTAAATAAACTGGAATGAAAACTGCAAATCAGCAGAAATTTCACCAATTTCAAAAGGTCACCAGCATAAGTAATAACCAGTATCAGAAAGCAAATTTAAAAAATAATCCTTCTAAAAATGGAAACTGCCCCTCCATAATAATAAAGGAAGGAAGGAAGGAGGGAGGAATGGAGGGAGAAAGGGAAGGATAATGCAATATTTCGAATATAATTTATAGCTGCTGGTTGGTGAATGTAGCTAGAAATGATTTGTAACTTAAGGGGCTGGAATAATTCAAAAATGAAGCATAATATGGGTAATGATAAACATACTTAGAATTATGAAAAGTGTAGAGATTTGGGAAAATGTATGGAGACCCAATTATGGAATTTGTTGTTATTACATGTAAAGATGGTAGCAATCAGGAAGGATTTTCAAAGCGATTCAATAACAGCAATAAATGCTGTTGATGTTATAATCATTTCAGTTTAAAATACAGAATACAAGATGTCCAATTGCTACCCAAATTTCAAGGGGACCAGTCATTAGCAATAGCAATAGCAATAGCAGTTAGACTTATATACCGCTTCATAGGGCTTTCAGCCCTCTCTAAGCGATTTACAGAGTCAGCATATCGCCCCCACAGTCTGGGTCCTCATTTCACCCACCTCGGAAGGATGGAAGGCTGAGTCAACCTTGAGCCAGTAAGATTTGAACCGCTGAACTGCAGATAACAGTCAGCTGAAGTGGCCTGCAGTACTGCACCCTGACCACTGCGCCACCTCGACTCCTTCAGAGGTTGAAGTCATTGAAAAGACCAACTTCATATTTTGTATACCATGGAATGTATAAACTCCTTGTTCAGGTATATGTATCAGAGGTGGTATTCAGCTAGTTAGCACCAGTTCATTCGAACCGGTGGTGGTAATTTGCCTGGTAGTGATGGCTGGCTGTTGATGCCTCCAAACCAGTCCCCTTGTAGCCACTCGCTCACTGCGCCCACCCGCCGCTTGTTCGCCCTGTCCGCCTGGTTGCCGCTTGCTTGCCGCATCTTCCCAACCCTCACTTGCTCACTCAATGCTCAACCTGGCCATTCAAATCCTATATATGCCTTTGCCAAGCAGCCCAGCCCCCCAGCTACAGTCATGTCAGTCTCTTCTGTGCCTTGCCGAGGTGGCGCAGTGGTTAAATGCAGCACTGCAGGCTACTTCAGCTGATTGCAGTTCTGCAGTTCGGCTGTTCAAATCTCACCGGCTCAAGGTTGACTCAGCCTTCCATCCTTCCGAGGTGGGTAAAATGAGGACCTGGATTGTTGGGGGCAATATGCTGACTCTGTAAACCGCTGAAAGCCCTATGAAGCGGTATTTAAGTCTAACTGCTATTGCTATTGCTATTGCCCACTCTCCTTAGCTCACCAAAGGTAACTAAGAATGCCACACTCACCCTGGGATGGGCCCCAAGGCCCCAGGGATGTACCATTCCCTGAGGTCCTGGAGCTGCCACCCACCTTGGCTGGGTCAGGGAATGCAGCATTCCCTGGCTCTGGCCTTCCCCTCTCACTGCCACCCTGTCACCGCCCCACCCTCCCTTTGCCAGTTGCCCCCATTTCCCCTCCTTTAGAAGCCCCAGCTTCTATTCCAACCCCCTGCTCAAGCAAGAGATGCTATACCATTTCAAATAGGTGGCTGTCCAATTCTTTCTTAAAAACCTCAAGTGATTTTATTATGAGTCAGATATCTATAGCTTCCACAAAAATCCACCTATCATTGGAAATTCAATTAAGTCCATAATCCATACAAAATCATGAGCTTTTGCTATGGATTGAAAAATACAAAAATAAAACGGGAAGATTCTGTCCCCCCCCCCCCTTTCCCCCACCTTCATGCCATTTAAGCACATAAAATGCTTCACACAATAATTGCATTTCTCATCTGCTGGAACATAAATGCTGTAAAATAAACATAAATGGAGGTGGAGGGGAAACAACCATCATGAATACATAATAGGAGTTTACCTTTTTTTCCCCTCCAGGTGCTTCTACGTTAGGTAAATGGTATCCTGGGCTCTCTGCTGTCCACTATTAGGTGAAGTCAGCCAAACTCTCTGTTGTGATATATCTGCATGCAGTGATAGCCTTCCTTTTTTTTTTAAGTAATCTTTATTAGTTATACATTTTTTTTAAGAGTAAAACATACAAATACAAATACAATTTTAAACATACAACCCCCCTCCCCCCCGCGGTGACAGTCATTCACAGCCCAACTTTTTTTTCCTTCCTCATTGTTAGGTCTCTAAGCCACATCTTCTCATTACAAAATTCAGGGATCTATTACAATACCCATGTTCACTTTTAACTTTCCCCGTTTTAAGTCCCTGCTGTTCTCCTTGTCACCCACATATACCATAAGTTCCAGCTAAGATAATGTTCCGTTTCTCCTTTGTCCCTCAGCCAACCCGTCATTCTGTCCATTTCTGCACATTCATAGATCTTTTTAATTATAGCATCTTCCGACGGTATGGTAGTGGATTTCCAAAATTGTGCATAAGTTATTCTTGCGGCCACAATTATATGTAGGCTCAAATGCCATATTGAATTGCTCATGTTTTCTGGTTTTATGCTTAGTAAAAAATTCTCGGGTTTCCATTCCATGCTTGCCCCGGTAACCTCTTTTAGCCATTTTTGAATCCTTCTCCAGTATTTTGTGGCCTCAGTACAGGACCACCAAATATGGTAGAATGTGCCATCCTTTCTTCCACATGTCCAACACAGTGGAGATAACCCAGGAAACACTTTGGCTAACCTCGTTGGGGGGAGTGATAGCCTTCCTGAGTGTCTGCAGATAAATCTTTGGTGTTTCTTATCAGAAAAAAAAAATGATGTTCTCCAAAGTTGAAAAATGTAACTTAAATAGCATCGTGCTGTAAAATACTTTAATCAGCTGTCTGGAAATTAACAGATGCAGACTATCAGTATTCCAAAGACAGGAATTCTTCAGCAAAATTGATCTAGATTATGAAATCCTTAACATTCTTAAAAATATAGGCGGTAATTCCAGGTCAGGAAAAAGGAAGCGATGGCATAAGTGGAGATGATGACCATTGATAAGGCTGAATGATTGGTGAGTAAAGCAATCCCATGTAACCCCTCCAGACAAAGAGAGAACGGGAGATTCCCCACTTGTACTCTGGATTGCTTTTCCTCATGAAGAAAACATAGATCAGTAATTTTCTGAGGGTTTGAATGCCAGGAGTGAAGGGAACTATCATGTTCTCAACTGTGATGAGCCCTTTTAAAAGAGGGACAGTAGCCTTCTAATTACCTACTAAAGGATATTAGGCTTCTTCAAAATGGCAAGTTTGAAAAGCAACTGGTGAGTTTATCATGTAAGATTAACTATAAACTTAAGAATTAAAAAAACTAAATGGAATTTAGAGCTAAATAGCAAAAGCTAAATTGGAATCTGATTTAACTTATCAACATATTTGTCAGAGTTTTGGCATCGTGATTATTATTATGAGATATAATAACATCTCAAAACACAGCACACAACACACAGAGCCTTTAGACAATTAATAGTGATTTATATACAAATATATAAAAGGAGATAAATTCCTTACCACTCAGCTACGAACACAAGAAGAGAAATGAAATACAGGACGAGAGAGATATATTAGGAGAGAAAGAGAGATATTCCCTCTCATGGCCTCCCTTAAATAGACAGCTTCTTAAAGTGGCAGTAACACTGTTGACTCATTCTCATTAGTTCAGCTTACATATTACAGTTTACAACCTTACATCAGATGACAGCTATTAAATCCTCATTAACTGACAATATATGTAAATTATTCCAAAATTGTACAGCACATATGTTAAAAATCCCATTATTCTAAATCTGTGTGGTCCCTTCATTTGTTTATAACTTTCTTAAATCAGATTCTAATTTAGCTTTTGCCATTTAGCTCTATCACCCACCCACCCCCCAATGCTTAAGTTTATAATATGGTAAACTCATCAGTGGATTTTCAAACTTGTCCTTTTGAATATCTTAAGCCAGAACCAACACTTGAGATTTTATACTTACAGAAATTAAACAGTAGAGGGGACTAAAGTTTCCAAGCACCAAAGAAAAAGGAAAACAGAAGTGAAAAGCCTGCCTTTTGTCTTTGGTCAGCTTGAAACTTGCAAAATAGCAGAAAATGCTTTGATTTTCGAAATACTTTAGGAAAATTTTGAAGAATGGGGTCAAAAAACAGCAGCTTCAGTTTCAGCAATGATGCATGTTCTATGAATAGATTATGTCCTAAAGACATTAAAAAAGAAACTACTGATGTGAAAGAGAACATCTTGGAGAATTTACAAGATAAAAAGATGAAATAATTTTTGCCTGATGCAGAAATATCAGAACAAAATGAATTTGCAAAAATCCTGGATTATTATTTTTTAAATATATGGACTGCATGTCAGAGAAAACAACTAAGGTGGAAACACAAATGACAAGCCAAAAAGTTGACCTGAATAGGGAGTTTTTACAGGACTTTTAAAAAATATTGAAAAAATCTTTAAGATGAGAAAAAGAAAAAAAATGGAAGAGAGATTAAATCCTATGGCAGCAGTTGAATAAACTAAAGGTTAAGATTGTTAGCAGCAAAAAGAAGCATGCAGTTGGTACCCAAATGAATTGCATTTTCTTCCAAACTGCCAACACCTAATACACATGAACTACTTAAAAGTGCCCTTGTTGGGGGAAAAAAAAACATTTACACCAAGCTGAATTGGTTCCGAGTAGTGAAAGAAGGAAGCCTCAGTCAGGAACTTGTGGTCCAGTAAACCAAATTGTTTACATATCTTGTCTTACATATATTATAATTAGCATGCAGATGTGATGATGATGATGATGATGATGATGATGATGATGATGATGATGATGATGACGACGATGACGATGATGATGTTATCCATTCAGTTGAGTCTGATTTTTGGCGATTTTATGGGCCAGATCTCTCCACGTGTTTCAATCTTGCACTATTTTGTTGCACTTTTCTATGGCATCCTAGTAGGAAGGGATAAATAATGAGAAAGTCACCCAAATGTGTCTGTCTGTCTGTCTGTCTGTCTGTCTATCTATCTATCTATCATCTATCTATCTATCTATCTCTGTCTGTCTGTCTGTCTGTCTATCTATCATCTCTGTCTGTCTGTCTGTCTGTCTGTCTGTCTGTCTATCTATCTATCTATCTATCTATCTATCTATCTATCTATCTATCTATCTCTCTCTCTCTCTCTCTCTCTCTCTCTCTCTCTCTCTCTCTGTCTGTCTGTCTGTCTATCTATCTCTGTCTGTCTGTCTGTCTGTCTGTCTATCTATCTATCTATCTATCTATCTATCTATCTATCTATCTATCTATCTATCATCTATCTATCTCTGTCTGTCTGTCTGTCTGTCTGTCTGTCTGTCTGTCTGTCTGTCTGTCTGTCTGTCTGTCTATCTATCTATCTATCTATCTATCTATCTATCTATCTATCTATCTATCTATCTATCTATCTATCTATCATCTCCAATATGCTGTAATTTACATTGTGTCTGCCATTTTCTTGTCTTCATAATACAGTGGCCTAATGTACACTTTTTTATTCTTTGCATGCTAATAATTTTATGTTTCATCTTCAAAATGATTCATCTTCAGAATGATTCACTGCTTTAAGTGAACCAGGTTTTGCCCACATCAAAGGATGATGGTTGTCCCATCATCCTGTCCTTAAGAAAGGATTCTATATAAAGGGACAATTATAGAGCATTAAATGTTGCAAGGTAGGCTCACATGCTGTTTAACGTTGAATTATGGATTGTTAACTTCTGGTTTAACACGGTCTGTACACTTGGCCATTATGGTTCATAATGAAGGTATATCGCTGGGGTTGGTTCCCCTAGTTTTATTTGAGTGTTCCCAAGTCAGGCTTGCAAGGTAGCCTAGTCAGGAAGGAAGCCCAGATGAACTAATTCTAGTTTACGGTAAGGTTACATTAACAGAATTTCCCCCCCATCACATTTACAGTTGAAGAAATAAGGGAGGGTTACTTTTGAGATGTTTGCCAAGCCCAAATTCCTGCTGAACACACACACCCCTGGTAACAGTGAAATAAGCCATTTGATAGACTCCATCCTGTTCTTCACCAGGCCTCCTGCCAAACCCAGAGCCCTATGAAAGAGTGACAAAGTAGGACCAGTCTAATTTCGGATGGGATGATATTTCAAAGGAAGGGAGCCACCATGAAGAAGGCCCTTCCTCTGGGTCCTTCCAAAGGTCCCTCCTTAGGGGGTGTGACCCGTAACATTTTTTACCTCCCCACTCTAGTGGGTCAGGTGGATGTGACCTGCAGCAGATGGTTCCCTCAGCCATGAAAGGCTTTAAAGGTGACAACCAACATCTTATCTTACAGTTGCCTTGCCTGTGGCTCTTTCTCCTTGTATTTCCACATGCTATTACATCCCTGGCTCTCCCTCATTATATTGGAACAGAGTAATAAAACATGAATGTTCAATATTGTCCGTGTTTTATTATCTTAAGTAACACAGGAGATGTAACTGTCTTCCATCTCTGCAAACCACACCATATAAAAAGGAAAAGAACTGCCAATTTTGGCTCGATTCCCATGTCGTTATACAATGTCATATGCAGAGACATTGTGTCATCACTCCTACATCCCATTCTCCATTTTAGAAAGTGTGGGGCATTAAATTGTGGCTTCACACACATACTCCTCCAAATGCTCTGGATTAAGATCTAGATGTATGAATTGTAAGCTCAGCCAGTCTAATTTATTAGACTGACTAGAATTCTTTATTGACAAAGTGTGATTGTGTTGCAGCAGATTGTGGTTTGTAATCTACTTACGAAAGAGCAGGACTTGAGACCACGAAAGTGAGAGAAACAGGTTTATTGGATGCATCGAGTTCAGCGTGTTCACACACCAAAATCTGAACTGAACTGAGCTCTGCCCAGGATCCTACTTTTATGCCGTGTTCCACACAGTACATTCTCAAGGCATTTCCATACACGAGACAAGCATGACATTTCAAAAGGGGAAGTTCACTTGGACTGTTACAGCAAAGTACATAGGAGAAATATAAAAAAGAGAAGTTCCTATTTCATCTTAAGCTGTCAGCAGCTTTTACCTCTGTTCTATCTCTCACCCAGGGCTGGCTTCCTGTGCCTCCACTTTACAGGGTCTTGCCACACAGTTCAGCCCTATTTGTAATACTTATGAGGAAGTTTGAGAGAAGAGTTCACTCCAGCTAAAAGTCAACTTTGGGACTCCAGGGCACTGGAATAAAAGCCAAACTAAAATGAATTTATAAGGTCCAAACTATTAAGACCACCTAACCTGGCCAGCCACTGGTGGGTTTACCTGTGCAACCCATGCTGTATCAATTGGACACACAAGAAATTTGTGCGTAAGCTGTCAGGGTACATACAAGTGATAAATCATGATCATAAGCATCTTAAAATACATTCATCATAAATCACAAGACACAACACTCAGTGATAGTCACAGGATACTAAATAAGTAATCAACATAAATCATACTAGGATACTAAATAAAACAATTAATATAAATGGTAAGACCAATGTTGAAAATGCAATCTTTTTGCGTGGTGTTCAAAAGCAGACAAGAGTGTATACTTTGCTCTAAAAGGCACCTTATCTGGGAATACCAGGCAGCTAGCGATGTTCTGAGGATACAAGATGAGGCCTGTATTTTAAATTTGCTTACAGAAAACCATTTTCTCTGTTATAGCTCTTAATCAGCAAAACCAAGACAATAATCCTGGCTTCCCTCATAGAGAAATTGTAAGGATTACTGACATAATGCATTTGAAAGTGCTCTAAACTTTTGAAATATGCTTTGCGCGTGCCAAGCGGTAGTGTGATTCCAACTTATGTAGTCACAGGATTCCTATTTTATTCATTAACACATATGAACATTACAAGCATGGACAGTTTTAGAAACTTACCCCTTCAAACAGGATTCTAGAAGGGTTGCAGGAGAATCAGAGCAATGAAAATATAAAGTGATAAATCCTATGCTCTCAAACATTTTTTTAAAAAAAAATAATTGTAAGCCATTATGAATGCCATTAATATTTTATAGGACACTGATAGCTGTATGGGTGGCTGGAGAATATTTTATATATAGTCTTTTCATATAAGAATGTTAACATTTGAAGAGTTCATCTTTTATGAATTGGAATTCCTCGATGAAATATTTATGAAAGATTCAGACAAGTCACTTCGTAAGGCAAATTATTTCCCATGCCTTGGACTTCCTTTGCAGCAAAGTACAAGACTAATACAAATTGAAATATATAACCTTTATTTGCAAGGGGGCTCAGATATCTCCTATTTGGGATTAAAACATTGGCAGCAAATCGTAAGAGTTAAATTGTGGGGGAATATAAATGATTTCCCACCTGTGACAGAAGCGTATGGTAATATTATGTAACTCTTTAAAGAATTTCCAAATCCGTACTGCTTTGGAAAGAAAAAGCATACAGCACATTTGCTGGCATATTTGTAGTTTTATTGCAAAAAATTAGCCCAATTGCCTTCTTTTCATTCATTGCATGATGTATCAGACTGTTAGGTAAGTTCCCCGCTGGGAGGGCGAGTACATTCAGCGAAGCATTGTGAGAGTTGTATTGGAGAACACACAAACCAGCATACAGAGACACTGCAGTTTAAATAGGCTTTTACTTTAGTGGAAATAGAGGTATCAGAGTCCATCAAACAGTCCAAGTCATACACGGATAAGACAGTCAGTCATCAATGCCTTTCAGTTAAGGGATAATCCAAATAACATAGTCCAGTATCATATAATCAGTCCGGTACACAAAGCTTGCTAACAGTTGCAAAACTTACAATAGCTCACGGCACTTTCTAACAGCCAACTTCCAAAACACTCAGATCAGATCAGCCAAGCATCTAACAAACAGGAAACTAACAGTCGTTCTGGCTCCCTCTTATGGCCGATTGAGGAAAACAGCAACCAATCACATTTTACAGTATGATTTAAAGAAACAGGTACAGCATTGTTACATGATTTATATATTGCCCACCCAACCGTTAGATTATATTCCTAACACAGACAATGACACAGCCTCAGAACGTAGGTAGCTAAACTGTAGTACATAGAATATCAGAGTTGGAAGGGACCTTGTAGGTCTTCTAATCCAACACCCAGGAAACCCTATACTGGGGGTATCAATCTGATGGCCCGCAGGCTGGATGCATCATGGAGAGACCACACCCAGCCAGTTCTATGAAGAGAAAAACCATCATGAATCATCACATGGCAGCAATGTGACACTGAATTTGAGACACCATTGCCCTATACCCTTTCAGGTGGCGCAGTGGTTAGAGTGTTGTACTGCAGCCACTGTACTGCATAGAATCTGTATTTTCCACCTGCTTGCATATGGTAGCAGAGAGGAAGAAGTAAGGAACATAACATTCATTTAATAGTAGTAGTATTTCCTTTCATTTCATTTCTATCCTATCTGTTCTGACCCCCCTCGTCCCACACCAACACACACTCTGAGCCAAATATAAGTTACGGCATTTAATTAACAGACAGACAGGTCCTTGGCAGCAAACCAGCACAGAGAAGCTTGGGCAGCAATCCAGCACACATAAACCATGACAGCAATCCAGTCTGCCAAGCTCACAATAATATTCTCTGACATTAGTTCCTGCGTTGACTTCTGCAAAAGGGGTGTGTGCACAAGCAGTCCTTTTATAGTCTGGAGGGGAGCCTAATGACCACCAGCTGAGTGCAATTACCTCCTGTAATTGCGTAATTGTTCCTTACGCCTATTAGCTCTCCGGTGCCGGGCATCTAGGAACAACTCCCTTGGCTCGTCCCCACTGCTGATGTCCAGATCACACTCCCTAGTCTCCTCCCCACTGGTCCAAGGCTCAGGCACCTCCTGGCGGCCAACCAGCCTCTCTGTGCCCTGCTCAGAGTCGGAACCCTGTCCAGGGTCCTCCACATCCTCCAAAGCCAACTCATAGGGCCCCTCGTTGTTGGAGTCTGGTGGCAGCTCCAACGGCTCCTGCTGGGCCACAACACTATCCTATCCTATCCTATCCTATCCTATCCTATCCTATCCCCTTTGAGTCATTGTTGCCTGTTATCAATTGCCTGGACAAGTCTGCAAATTTAAGAAGGCTTTTGCTGTTGCTTTCTTTTTAAGAGTAAGAGAATGAGAGAGGGAGATGGGGAGGAAGGGAGGGAGAGAGAGAGAGAGAGAGACAGCTGGCTTTATATCTAAATCAGGACTATAATTCTTGATCTCCCTGTTCCTAGTCTGATGCCTTAAGCCACCACACCGAACTGGCCCTCTGTTTTTATTTAGTGTGTATTTATATCTAAGTGTAGTCCAGGCAAAGCAATAACAGACAACGTAAGCCAGTATCCACACTAAAACAATAAAGGCACATAAACCATTTCTTATTACCTGCACAGCCATAATATCAGACTGCATCAAACCGTGACAATCAAAATTCCCCTAGCATTATAAAGACCCCGGAAAAAGGGGGCTTTTTAAAACCTCAAAAGATCAACATTCAAGCACAGTTCAAAAGGGAGCCGATTCCAGAGGGTGGGAACCTGAGGGGGGGGGAGCTCTAAAATGTGAAGTGGAAATTTTAAGAGAAGAAAAACCGTGCAACCTTCTCCCCCTCCCCCCATAACTTAACAGAGTGGACATGTTCATGAATCAAGCTATTCAAATAATAGGTTGTTCCTCTATAAATGGCTCAGAAGCTCAGTATTAAATTGCGAATGCTTGTGAAGATCAGCTAAAGTACGACTTAACAAAAAGGACGGGTAGTCAACTATGAAAGATTTAGAGCCAATTGAATTGTGCTATTCCGGATGTGGCTCGGAATACATGATACACATTCTTGGTCTTTCTCACTTCTGGGCTTTTTAAAGCATGCTTGTCTAGCAAGGAAGCCTTGATCCATTCTTTGTTTCAATCAATACAATGCAATACCGCAATTACACTCTTTGTCTCCCATGAAGTAAATACGGAGAGACACTGGGATTAATGCTACAAGTCCATTTTGAGAAACACCTTCTTTTCCTTTCTGGGAATGAGAATGAGAGAAAGACGGAACGGAAAGAGTAGGAAGGGTAAGGAAAATATTTCCTCTGTAAGAATGAGCTTATCCAAGTACGCCTTTTAAGACTGAGTTTTTGAGAAGCTTCATTTCAGAACCTGGGCATGCTATCCCATCTAACCAAAATAGGACACACAAAAAATCCTTGTTCATGGAGTGGTATTCTAATTTCCCAGTTGGGAACTTAGCGCAATAGCATCTCATCCTTCTGAACTAAGTTTAATAATAATATTCTGCAAATTGATTAAATGATACATAATTGAATTGCATCACTGCCCTTGATGTTTTTGGAGAGATAAGGAAGTGTCAATATTTGAATTTATCGATGACTGTATAATTTGTGGGTTTCTGTCCCACAACCAGTTGGAGAAACACCATCCTTCCCAGTATAGTTACTGTAGATATTGAAAAAATTCTCATGGTACTTAGTTTGCTTGAAATGATAAACAGAGGATTTAGTTTTTCTCATTGGTTCCTTCCTTCCTTCCTTCCTTCCTTCCTTCCTTCCTTCCTTCCTTCCTTCCTTCCTTCCCTCCCTCCCTCCCTCCCTCCCTCCCTCCCTCCTGCCTTCTTTCTATCTGTCTTTCTATCTATCTATCTATCTATCTATCTATCTATCTATCTATCTATCTATCTATCTATCTATCTATCTATCTATCTATCTATCATCTATCATCTATCTATCTATCTATCTATCTATCTATCTATCTATCATCTATCTATCTATCATCTATCATCTATCTATCTATCATCTATCATCTATCTATCTATCTATCTATCTATCTATCTATCTATCTATCTATCTATCTATCTATCTATCTATCTATCATATATATATATATATATATATATATATATATATATATATATATATATATATATATAAGATATATATATATATATATATATATATATATATATATATATATATATATATATATATATATATATATATATATATATATATATATATATATATATATATATATATATATATATATATATATATATATATATATATATATATATATATATATATATATATATATGGGAACTCATCAGCCCCAGGCCTGCCGGAACAGCCAGGTCTTGACGGCTTTGCGAAAAGCCTGAAGGGTGGTGAGGGTTTGAATCTCTATGGGGAGATCGTATATATATATCATATATATATG
This sequence comes from Thamnophis sirtalis, assembly GCF_051295495.1. NCBI lineage: Eukaryota > Metazoa > Chordata > Lepidosauria > Squamata > Natricidae > Thamnophis > Thamnophis sirtalis. The sequence goes on from NW_028261386.1 coordinate 125,811,364, forward strand.
ATATATATATATATATCTGTTCTGACCCCCTCTTCCGTCCAGTAATGAAAGCCGAGACACGCTTAATGAGAATATCCTTTAATAGCAAGTCCAGACTCTCGGTGGCTGAAAGCCAAGTAAACAGTTCAGTTCAGTTCAGTTTATTAAACTTGTATGCCACGCTATTCCCAAAGGGACTCAGAGCGGCTAACAAACCAATAGGGAATGGGGACAATACATAGAAAACAAACAAGATAAAAAAACAAAATACAGAAAACAGATTAAAAAACTTCTCAACAGCCACAATAATTCGAGTGGGGCTGGGAACTCATCAGCCCCAGGCCTGCCGGAACAGCCAGGTCTTGACGGCTTTGCGAAAAGCCTGAAGGGTGGTGAGGGTTTGAATCTCTATGGGGAGATCGTTCCACTGGGCCGTTCCAGATAAGAACCTTGGCAGCAAGTCCGGCAAACCTTGGCAGCAATTCAGACAAATTCTGGCAGCAATCCAGCTTGCCATGTTAGTTTCTCTTTAGTCCAAGCATTGACTTCTGCAAGAAGGGTGTGGCACAAGCAGTCTTTTTTATAGTCTGGAGAGGAGCCTAATGACCATCAGCTGAGCGTAATTACCTCCTGTAATTACGTAATTGTTCTTGATGCCAAGTAGCTCTTCGACGGCGTGCATCCAAGAACAACTCACTGTTGGTTTCTGGATCACTCTCCCTTGTCTCTTCCACACTGATCCAAGGCTCAGGTGCCACCTGGTGGCCAACCAATCTCTCTGTGCCCTGCTCAGAGTCAGAACCCTGTCCAGGGTCCTCCACATCCTCCAGGGCCGAGTCATAGGGCCCCTCGCTGTCGGAGTCTGGTGGCAGCTCCAACGGCTCCTGCTGGGCCACAACATACATCTATCTATCTATCTATCTATCTATCTATCTATCTATCTATCTATCTATCTATCTATCTATCTTTCTTTCTTTCTTTCTTTCTTTCTTTCTTTCTTTCTTTCTTTCTTTCTTTCTTATAAAGTAGAGGAAGCATTCAATAATGTCTCACCATCTATGTAAATTAATATGGTATTGATTGGCAATGATCTATCATATGATGCTGCATGTTAGCTCAGAATGATATCATACTGTATTATTTCCGAGAGGAGAATAAGCGTCCAAAAATTTTATTGTGGTGGTTATGACCATGGTTGTCGTTGCTTTGCAGTGATAAATATTGCATTGCTTATACTCAAAAAGATCTCTCCAATGGTGGTCATTCACCAGCAGCACATATAAAACTACTAAAATAAAATGATCTGGGTTCTCCAAACCAACACTAAAGTGGGATGAGGAAATATCTACTGCAAACTGAGTAATAAACAATGTTTCATGGGATGGGAAAGAGAAAGCAGAAATTATAAGGCCTGAACAGAAGTATTTTTTTATTTAAGATTTCTTTTATCCCACCTTTTTTATTTTTATAAATAAAATATACCTTTCAGACTTCAAATCCCACATTTCGATCGAAATCAAGAGTAACATTTAAAAAAAAAATCAATGAAGTAGTTGGGGTTAGGATTGGTATCTCATTTTAAAACTGAACTATGTGATTAGGATGAGCCTAATGCTTCTTTAAAAAGAGAAATTCCACTTATTATGTTTCAGATTCAATGATCTTAGGGAGTACGGCCAGGCAATCTAATTAACGTACGGCATTGAACCATGACATTGTGGATGAAGATGCAACACTATTATAGAAAGAAAGGTGAGGGGGGGGGATTGACAGAAAGTAGCCTGGGAAATTAGGAATATGGTAGCAATTTAATTTAAAATGGAAGATTTACTTAGCGTTTGTTTTCCTAAATACACCCAATGAAAGTTGAAACACTGTGAGAAAGCATGATTTGAATCCACTTTAGCTTCATTTTTTAAAAAAAATCATAATAAAAATAGAAAACAAATTCATAAATGTTTCTTTTCTGAATGCCCTGCCTATTAAACATGATAGTCTACTTCTTTGAATTAACTGGTTTTTTTAAAAAAAATGCAATTTTAGATATACTATTTGCTTGAATTCTAAAACAATTGACCATTTTTGTATAAGGAAAAATAATCTCTCTCTCACACACACACATACAGAGAGAGAGAGAGAGAGAGAGAGAGGAAGACAGACAGACAGACAGACAGAAAGAAAGAAAGAAAGAAAGAAAGAAAGAAAGAAAGAAAGAAAGAAAGACAGACAGACAGACATTCCCCTGTGTGCATAAACAACACGCATTTTAGTAAAGTGTGTATAATGCAACTCCGGGATAAACACAAGGATATTGAGAACTGAAGTTTCAAAGCCTCATTATAGTGGCACATGTTTGAAACACCTTTCCCATAAATTTAATCATCTTGGCTGAGTTACCATTTGTGACAGAGGTGGGTTCCTACCAGTTCGCACCTATTCGGTAGCACCGGTTCATCAAATCTACCGAACCGGTTAGAAGAGGTTCCACCAGTGGATCCGGAAAGCAGGCCACACCTACAGAAGAGGTTCCAACATTTTTTGAAACCCACCACTGGTCCTTGGATATGATTATTCTACACTATCATGCTCATATTTATAAAACTCAGTGCCTCTGTGAAAGGTAAGGATGACTACTGCGTTTGTGGGGCAATCAGAACATTGCGTGTGTTGAAGTTGTTTTAACGCAAGCCAAAGATGCCTTTTAAAAAACAATTTTACATCATATTCTTATGCATGCCAGTGCTGTGTGTGAGGTAATTTAAGGTGGTTCTGACAAGTGTCGTCGGCATCTTCATATCCGGTCACATGAGCGGCAAGCCACTCCCATCCGGTCACATGGGTGGCAAGCCACTCTGTGTGTGTGTGTCTGTGTGTGTGTGTGTGTGTGTGTGTGTGTGAGAGAGAGAGAGAGACAGACAGAGAGACAGACAGACAGAGAGACAGACAGACACCTTCCTACTTCCTACTGTAGAACTAAAAAGGAATGACTGGTCCAAAGTCATCTAGCCAGCTTCTGTGCCTAATGAGAACTAGAACCTGGATCTTCTCACAGGAGTATTAATTTCAATTCGGGATGTTCATGCATTTTCCCAGTTTTGTCAGCTTTTACAGTTTTTGACATCTACGCCCTATAATCATCCCACAATGATTCCTTTGCTTCTTCATTTTTAGAAGACAGAGTGTTTTCTTTTCCTACATAGCTGTGAAAGACTGAATGGTAATAGTAGCATTTTCACCATTTTAAATGCCAGTATTATATTTTATACTGATATTAAAGAGATTGGGCGCTGTGAATTGATTTAAATGGGAGCTACTTACTTATTTCTCCATTTTAGAAATACCCAGTTATTTATGTATTTCACTACTATGTTCATATCTTTCCATCAAAAAATACTGAACATCAGATATAGCATGGGTCTATTCTATCCATTCAAAATCTATTTGGCAAGATATTGTGAAAGGCCTTGTAACTGAAGAGCTGTATTAATCTACTGTAGCCAAACATCAAAGCACATCTTATGAAGTGAGCTGTAGTTTATGCTTTGTTAATCTGACAAGATCCTACCAGACTCCTGATTTATGAAAGACATGTTACATCTGATCTTCTGATGCTTCATATCAAGGTCTCAATATCTGCTACAACTGTAGGCAAATTTTTTGAAGTCAAATATTATTTGTGAGAAAAACAGTAGGTACAATTTCTTTATTGTATTAGAGATAGCGATAAATAATAGGATAGATAGATAGATAGATAGATAGATAGATAGATAGATAGATAGATAGATAGATAGATAGATAGATAGATAGATACTGTTGTGGCCCAGCAGGAGCCGTAGGAGTTGCCACCAGACTCCGACAGCGAGTGGCCCTATGAGTTGGCTCTAGAGGATGTGGAGGACCTGAACAGGGTTCCAACTCCGAGCAGAACACAGAGAGGCTGGTTGGCCACCAGGAGGCGCCTGAGCCTTGGAGCAGTGGGGAGGAGACAAGGGAGTGTGATCCTAACATCATGCATTGGAGCAATGGGGGGGGGGAGACAAGGGAGTTGGTCCTGGATGCCCAGCAACGGAGGGCTAACAGGCGTAAAGAACAGTTACACAGTTACAGGAGATAATTGAACTCAGCTGGTGGTAATTAGGCTCCTCTCAAGACTATAAAAGGAATGACTTTCCACACGCTCATCACAGGAATCAACGTATTTACTAGAGCTGGAGAAACTATCATGGCTAGATTGGCAGGCTGGATTGCTGCCAAGGTCTGGTCTGTGCTGGATTGCTGCCAAGGTCTAGTCTGTGTGTTAATAAATCCTTGAAGTATCTTTGTCTCGGCGTGCTTCGGTGTAGAAAGAGGGGGGTCAGAACAGATAGATAGATAGATAGATAGATAGATAGATAGATAGATAGATAGATAGATAGATAGATAGATAGATAGATAATAGGCAGGCAGACAGTCACTATTTCAAGATGGGGATTTCCCTCCATACAAACATTCATATTTTCCACAACTATATGTTAATGCTACCAATAATAGCCAATTAGAAGAGAAAAGGGAGCCAGCAAACTCTTTGGCTTTTCAAGCTTCCTTTACAAAAAGGAGGAATAGGTGGAAGAGTGAAAAGATGAGTAGGAAAACAGGCATCCTGCACATCATCCAAATAAATCTGTCCTTTTCTTTTCTTGTCTTCATATTCCACAAAACCATGAATACAATAGAAGTCGTATGTGACTTGTGTTTCATGGATGGTCCACCTCTGAAATATTAAATCACATTCCATTTTACTTCTCCATATCTATCAGGTTCAGATCTTCCAATCATGTTTAATGCAGATGAAACATTTTGAAGTACAATCCATGACTACTTCTTAATGGCCCAAAGTTGCTTTCCTAAAGTCAACTGTACTTTCTTGTTTTTTTTTTTCTTTGAAAACATTTTTCTTTTCATTTAAGAAACTAAGTTCTTCAGAAAACTACTTGAATGAGAAGTTCTCATCCAAGAAGTTGATTGATACTGTCCATGCTGGTCTTTCAAAACCTTTGTCAGTTTTTCCCTACTCCATTTCCCCTATATGGGATGGAGGGAGCTTAAGCTTTAGTGTATTTGGAGCCATTGGATCACTGGATCATTTGTCCTTTGACACTTGTGCCTGAATTTCGCCATTGGAAGAGATTTTTGGCTCCCCCCCTGCCCCCCGATGATGGGGAAAAGGAAGTGTTGTTTTTTTTTAAATAAGATTTTATTGGTAAAACAAAAATACAACATCCATAACTTGTAAAAAACAATACAACTACATTTCGAGATATTCCCATACTATCAAATCATATAAACATCAAAGGTTAGGTATCTTATTCCTTCCCTCCCTCTTCTCTTCCCTCATTTCTTCTTTTCCATACCCTTTTCTTCCCTCCCCCCTTACTTCCTTCTCCCCTGCCTTCCCTCCTTTCTTTTCTCCTTTCCTCCTTTCCTTCCCCCTCCTTTCCCTCCCTCGATCCCCCCCTCCTTCTCACATACCTTCCCTCATTCCCTTCCTCTTTCCCTCCTCCTTTCTTTTCTCTTAATCTCCCTCCTTTCCTCCCTCCTTCCTTCCTTTCTTTCAACTCTCCTTCTCTCTTTCTTTCCCTCCCTCTTTCCCTCTTTACTACCCTCTCCTCTTCCCTCCCTCCTTCCTCCCCCAGTTTCTTCTCTCCTTCTTTCTTCCCACCTTCTTTCCCTTCTCTTCTTTCTCTTCCTCCTCTTTATCCTTCCCCCCTTCTTCTGCCTTTCCTGTTCCTCTCCTTTCTCCTCTCCATCCTGACTAAAAAGGAAGTGTTTTTGGTTGATGGTGAAGGTGGCAAATTTGTCCATTCCAAAAGCCATTACAACGTCTTGGTTGCATACACAGAAAGTGTTGACCTGTGATTTCACCAGAGTTGGTTTTTTTAATCCTGCTTCAGGTTATCCATGTTAAAGAGGTTGGATGTTTCTAATGTTTGATAGCCATGGGTTGACCTGTTCAGTATCATTAACAGAGGAATCAGTTCGAAATGAAAATATGTGTAGCTTGGGTAGTAGATGGTGGTGGTGGTTAGTTTTCCAAGCTTGTGTTTAGCTTCCACATGTTTTGTCTCCTGGCTAGGTGACCTCCTCCGCAGGACTTTGGTTGAAGTGTCTTGTTTCAGTTCTTCTCTACTTCTTTTGACGTCATGTGGTCTAGTGGTCAGTCAGTTGTGTGATCGGTTTGTCATGATATGTGTCATGCCATGTGACATGCTGTGTGACCAGCTGGTCACATTGTGTGGAGGTCACCAAGTGAAGATGTGGTCGGTGCTGCCATTGGTTGGTTGTTGGAATCAGTGTAATGGCAAACAATAGACATGACAGTGAAGTCTCCCTGAAAAAAATCACTCTTGATATAAACCTTTCCAGACTACCATCACCATTGAACACCAACTGTATTTTCCTGCTGCATACCTCCCAACGGCCGATAAGAACACACAGGCAACACATTGTCGACCGGACAATGCCAGCTGGCAACCACTCAGGGGAGACCCTTTTCTGTAGCTGCTCCAGCTCTGTGGAACGATCTGCCCACAGAAATCCGGACCCTTCCCACTCTCGCGGCCTTTCAAAAAGCCACCAAAACCTGGCTGTTCCGGCAGGCCTGGGACTGTTGATCTATAAATCAGATCCAACCCCCACCTAAGCCGAATGCATGTTGTGTTTTTTAAACTGTTTTGTTTCCCTCCCCTATTTGTTATTTTTATTTTTATCTCGTATTTGTAAGCCGCTCAGAGTCCTCCGGGATTGGGCGGCATATAAACTCATTAAATTATGAATTATGAATTAATTTCCATTGTGTTATTGACCTTTGCACAAAGCTTCTGATATTTCTACTGACTCTTGTTATTTCTAATCACTTGATTGTCCCAACACGTGACAGGGAATGAATGCTTGTAATCAATTCAAGCCACACTCAAGTTTGTCTTCCTTGTCTTGCTGTCTTTCGAACTCATGTATCAGTTAGGAGCTGATCTTCTGCTCCTCTGCTGTTTGGGCAGATTACTTCTGCTCTGTTGGACAGAATTCATTTTCAACTGGTTGCTGTTGGGATACATCAGTCAATTTTAACGAAATCTTGAAAGTCTGACAGATTATCCCTCTGTCCACCTTCAAAGCAAACAGAATCAAGGTGGAGTTTTATCAAGGTTCTTTCACATCCCCCTCTTCTATGCCAGAGCCGAGGTGGCGCAGTGGTTAGAGTGCAGCACTGCAGCCTACTTCAGCTGACTGCAGTTCAGCAGTTTGGCTGTTCAAATCTCATTGGCTCAAGGTTGACTCAGCCTTCCATCCTTCCGAGGTGGGTAAAATGAGGACCCGGATTGTTGGGGGCAATATGCTGACTCTGTAAACTGCTTAGAGAGGGCTGAAAGCCCTATGAAGTGGTATATAAGTCTAACTGCTATTGCTATTGCTATTGCCAGGACTAAGTTTATGTTTATTTAGTAATTCTTATTTTCTTTATTCAAAGTTACCTCTGTATCCTTCTTCATGTACAAGTAAGTTGGATGCAGCTGCACTGAGACTTTGAAAGGATATGCAATCTCTTGGCTCCAAAAATGTAGAAATATTAGTAATGAAGACTTTCTTAATTAAAATATACAGTATATCTAGTCCTTCAAATTACATAATTCTGCACATAATATCTATTTTTCAAATCCTATTTTTCAGATGGATGACTGTCAACCTATACATCTCAGTGGTTCGCTTTTGAACAATAGTAGCACAGCGTTGGATTACCCTAGGTGCTGTCATTAAAACAGGATAGAAGGAAGAAAGCTGCTTTTTGTTCAGACAGAAATTACTGTGGCAATGTGATTCTGGTCTTGCTTGATATCTGTCTAAGAATGGCTTCACACTGTCTCCACAGAAGTAGCGTGGCATGTAAGTCAACAGAACATTTGGTTTATAGACCCAGGCAGTGGGAAAAATCCAGCTTCCCTCATGGGGAAGGGGTTCACATGATGAATCTTTTCTCCATAACAATGCAATCAAAAGGAAGTATTGTAACTCTTGAACATTTGAAGTGCAGAAGAGGAATCCATAACGCTGCTTGCTGTGTTCGCCCTCTTACATGATTGAAAAGAAGTATTTCAGGGACACAGCTTTATTTAATTAAACCAGGACTTCTCAAACTTGGTCACAGCCAGGATCTCACAGCTAAAAGAGCATTTTTAATGCTTCCTCAAATGCAGTCAAGGGTAAAACCAAAGGAAGGGATCTGGCAAACATCATTTCATCTCCAGTGGGAGAATAAATAAAATTGATATTCGGGTTACGGCAACAATTGGGAGTGGGATTGCCATTGCTAAGCAACGCAATCTTAAAGCAGGATGTTCTTTGACTGCTTTGCTTGGTAACAGCAGTTCCAACCATCTTGGTTGCTGTTGTTAAGTGAGGACTGCATGGGTTGTTAACCCAAGGACCTTACATGGCTTCCTACTTCCTGCCAGCTTCCAAGGTGGCGCAGTGGTTAGGGTGCAGTACTGCAGGCCACTTCAGCTGACTGCTATCTGCAGTTGAGCGGTTCTAATCTCACCGGCTCAAGGTTGACTCAGCCTTCCATCCTTCCGAGGTAGGTGAAATGAGGACCCAGACTGTGGGGGCGATATGCTGACTCTGTAAACCGCTTAGAGAGGGCTGAAAGCCTTATGAAGCGGTATATAAGTCTAACTGCTATTGCTATTGCTAATTGGCTTTTGTTGTGGGAAGATGACAGGGGACATCAAAATTGTGATTGCAGGACCACAGCTCACTGCAATGTTGTAATTACAAGCTGGATACCTAGTGTCTGCATCACAATTATGTGACTGTGGGGACACTGCAACAGTCGTAACTCCAAGGAACCATTGTCCATAGTGCTCATTTAGTGCCATCAAAAGTTTGAATGGTTGCTGAACGAGTGGTCATGACCATGGACTACCTGTAGATGAAAAAGGAAGGGAGGACATTTGGCCATCACTCTCCTTACTATTCCAGAGATATGACCTGTAGTGAAAATGCATAATAAAGAAACAGAAGCCTATTTGTCCCCAGGAGTCAGTGCAACCAATAGACCTCATAAATGTTTGTAAACATTTGTAAATGTTTGAGTGGAAAAGTGGAGATGTTTCTTTTGTCTCTGTAAATCCTGGACATAAAGCAATGTATTTGTATTTGTATTTGTATTTGGTTTATTTGTATGCCGCCCTTCTCCAGGAGGGACTCAGGGTGGCGAACAACTCAGGGGGGAAAGGGGACATAAACACAGTACACATAATTAAAATACACGAAAATCACACAGCCATACCAGTCGAGAGGGGAGGGGAACTCATCAACCCCAGGCCTGCCGGCACAGCCAGGTTTTGACGGCTTTCTGGAAGGCCTGGAGAGAGGTGAGGGTCCGGATCTCTGTGGGGAGTTCATTCCAAAGGGCCGGAGCTGCTACAGAGAAGGCCCTCCCCCGGGTAGTAGCCAGATGGCATTGGCTGATGGACGGAACCCAGAGGAGGCTGACCCTGTGAGATCTAACAGGTCTTTGGGAGGTAATTGGCAGCAGGCGGTCTCTCAAGTATCCAGGTCCAATACCATGAAGGGCTTTATAAGTTACAACTAGCACTTTGAAGCGTATCTGGAGACCGATCGGTAGCCAGTGCAGCTCGCGGAGGATAGGTGTAACGTGGGTGTACCGAGGTGCACCCACAATCGCTCGCGCGGCTGCATTCTGGACGAATTGAAGTCTCAACTCGATGAAAGATGAGGTTGGCTGTAGGAACCATCCCCCCTTTGAAGAATAGTATATTAAATAATAAGAGAAAAAAACCCACAATATCTTGTTAGCCATGAGGGCGCAGTGGTTAGGATGCAGTACTGCAGGCAATTTCTGCTGAGTGCCAGCTGCCAACAGTTCAGCAATTCGAGTCTCACTGGCTCAAGATTGACTCAGCCTTCCATCCTCCCAGGTCAGTAAAATAAGGACCCAGATTGTTGGGGACAATATGCTGACTCTGCAAACTGCTCAGAGAGGTCTCTAAAGCACTGTGATATACATTGTATATACAGTATACTCTATATACTGTAAGTCTAAGGTCTATTGCTATCTTGACTAATATTATGCTTTTAAGCAATTGAAAGGTTTTCGGTTCATTCACAGAATTATTTCTCTGTTAAATGTATCTGCCCGCAATCACGCTGCAAAGTGACTCTGGGTGGCTTACAATGACATAAAAGCAAATATGAAATGTTAAAACATTCAATATAAAAAGAAACAGAGATTAAATAAATTAAAAACCAAAATTAAGTGTAGCGGAGGTGAGACCTTCCTTCCACTACACAAGCCACCTCCGGGGTGGAATAACCCAACCCAGGGCCCTAGGCAAGTGGCACAGCCAGATTTGAAGCTCTTTCAGAAACTAAGAATGCACAGTAAAAGTGGATCTCACCTCACGGGACACGAGGTTGCATAGGGTGAGAGCCATTTCTCCTAGACCCCACCAGATGAACTTTCTTATTTTAAACTTTTTTATTTTTCTTTAAAAAAAACAAACACAAATATGTCATCATTTGTCAATCATTAAGACATTGAAGTACAATTTTTTTTTGTTGTGTGTACCCCTCCCTCCCTCCACCCCCCCATCCCCCCTCCTCCTTCCCCCCCCGACTTCCCAGAACCCGTACACGGTATGGATTTTTAACTAACACAGTCTAAAATCTATTGAGAAAAAAGAAATAAAGAAATTAATGACATTCTAGATTGAACTTAGCTTCTTCTTACTGAACTAACTTTTAACAGTTTAAATCATTTCTGATCTTAAGCATAGGCTAACTGGAATTTCTTAGTCCCGTATTTATTTTGTATATAGTCAATCCATTTTTTCCAGTCTCGTTTATATCTCTCATTTGAATGATCTTTGAGATATGCCGATATTTTAGCCATTTCAGCTAAGTTTGTTACTTTCAATGTCCATTCTTGGATTGTAGGCAAGTCTTCCTTCTTCCAATATTGCGCCACCAACAGTCTTGCTGCAGTTATCAGGTGCAGAATCAAATTGGTCTCTACCACTGTAAAATCAGTACATATACCTAGTAAAAATAACTGAGGAATAAACTTTATCCTTCTTTTAAAAACATTTTGCATGACCCACCATATTTTTATCCAAAATGCCTTAACCTTTTGGCAGGTCCACCATATATGATAATATGTAGCATCGAGAGAACCACACCTCCAACATTTAGGCTGTACATTCGGATACATAGAAGCCAACTTTTTAGGATCTAAATGCCATCTATAGAACATCTTGTAAAAATTTTCTCTCAGATTTTGAGCTTGTGTAAATTTCACATTTCTTACCCAAATTCTTTCCCATGTATCCAACATTATTGGTTCCTCAATATTTTGAGCCCATTTTATCATACAATCTTTAACTAATTCTGTTTCCGAATCCATCTGTATTAATACATTATATATCCTCTTTATATGCATTAAGCTTTGATCTCTTATTTGTTTAAACAGATTATCCTCAACTTGAATAAAGCCAATTTTTTGATCTATTTTCCACCTAGCCTGTAATTGCCCATACTGGAACCATGTTTGAACTACCTTCTCCTCTTTTAATACCTCTAAAGATTTTAATTGTAATACCCCCCTTTCCGAGGTAAGAAGCTGTCTGTAAGTAAATCTGTCCTGTTTTTGTGCTGTATTCATATTTTCAATTGCATGTCTAGGAATTGCCCACATGGGTATCTTGTCATTTAATTTGGATAAGAACTTTAAAAGTCATATTTTAAGAAATGCTTTATTGCGGGTTTGGAAGAAATACCAATATAAATTAAATGACAGATGAACTTTCTTGACTGACAGAGTCTACACCATGACCCTTCTGATGGAGCGAGTGGAACGAGCCAATCCCGCTGGAGTGAGCTGGTTCCTCAGGTAGCCTGCAGCGATACTATAAAGGAATTTAAAAGTCATAATCAACACCTTCAATTCAGTGGTGGGATTCAAAAATTTTTACTACCGGTTCTGTGGGTGGATGTGGCAGGAGAAGGATATTGTAAAATGTCCATTCCCTCCCCATTCCCGGGTAAACTCCATTCCCTCCCCACTCCAAGGGAAGGATACTGTAAAAGCTCCATTCCCTTCCCACTCCAGGGGAAGCTCCATTCCTTTCCCACTCCAGGGGAAGGATACTGTAAAAGCTCCATTCCCTTCCCACTCCAGGGTAAACTCCATTCCCTCCCCACTCCATGGGAAGGATACTGTAAAAGCTCCATTCCCTCCCCACTCCAGGGTAAACTCCATTCCCTCCCCACTCCATGGGAAGGATACTGTAAAAGCTCCATTCCTTCCCCATTCCAGGGTAAACTCCATTCCCTCCCCACTCCAAGGGAAGGATACTGTAAAAGCTCCATTCCCTTTCCACTCCAGGGGAAGCTCCATTCCTTCCCCACTCCATGGGAAGGATACTGTAAAAGCTCCATTCCCTCCCCACTCCAGGGTAAACTCCATTCCCTCCCCACTCCAAGGGAAGGATACTGTAAAAGCTCCATTCCCTTCCCCATTCCAGGGTAAACTCCATTCCCTCCCCACTCCAAGGGAGGATACTGTAAAAGCTCCATTCCCTTCCCACTCCAGGGGAAGCTCCATTCCTTCCCCACTCCAGGGGAAGGATACTGTAAAAGCTCCATTCCCTCCCCATTCCAGGGTAAACTCCATTCCCTCCCCACTCCAAGGGAAGGATACTGTAAAAGCTCCATTCCTTCCCCATTCCAGGGTAAACTCCATTCCCTCCCCACTCCAGGGGAAGGATACTGTAAAAGCTCCATTCCCTTCCCACTCCAGGGGAAGCTCCATTCCTTCCCCATTCCAGGGTAAACTCCATTCCCTCCCCACTCCAAGGGAAGGATACTGTAAAAGCTCCATTCCCTTCCCCATTCCAGGGTAAACTCCATTCCCTCCCCACTCCAAGGGAAGGATACTGTAAAAGCTCCATTCCCTTCCCACTCCAGGGTAAACTCCATTCCCCCCCCACTCCAAGGGAAGGATACTGTAAAAGCTCCATTCCCTTCCCACTCCAGGGTAAACTCCATTCCCTCCCCACTCCAAGGGAAGGATACTGTAAAAGCTCCATTCCCTTCCCACTCCAGGGTAAACTCCATTCCCTCCCCACTCCAAGGGAAGGATACTGTAAAAGCTCAATTCCTTCCCCATTCCAGGGTAAACTCCATTCCCTCCCCACTCCAAGGGAAGGATACTGTAAAAGCTCCATTCCCTTCCCACTCCAGGGTAAACTCCATTCCCCCCCCACTCCAAGGGAAGGATACTGTAAAAGCTCCATTCCCTCCCCACTCCAGGGTAAACTCCATTCCCTCCCCACTCCAAGGGAAGGATACTGTAAAAGCTCCATTCCCTTCCCACTCCGGGTGGGAGTAAACTCCATTCCCACTCCCCACTCCAAGGGAAGGATACTGTAAAAGCTCCATTCCCTTCCCCATTCCAGGGGAAGGATACTGTAAAAGCTCCATTCCCTTCCCACTCCAGGGTAAACTCCATTCCCCCCCCCCACTCCAGGGGAAGGATACTGTAAAAGCTCCATTCCCTCCCCACTCCAGGGGAAGCTCCATTCCTTCCCCATTCCAGGGTAAACTCCATTCCTTCCCCACTCCAAGGGAAGGATACTGTAAAAGCTCCATTCCCTTCCCACTCCAGGGTAAACTCCATTCCCCCCCCACTCCAAGGGAAGGATACTGTAAAAGCTCCATTCCCTTCCCACTCCGGGTGGGAGTAAACTCCATTCCCACTCCCCACTCCAAGGGAAGGATACTGTAAAAGCTCCATTCCCTTCCCCATTCCAGGGGAAGGATACTGTAAAAGCTCCATTCCCTTCCCACTCCAGGGGAAGCTCCATTCCTTCCCCATTCCAGGGTAAACTCCATTCCTTCCCCACTCCAAGGGAAGGATACTGTAAAAGCTCCATTCCCTTCCCACTCCAGGGTAAACTCCATTCCCCCCCCACTCCAAGGGAAGGATACTGTAAAAGCTCCATTCCCTTCCCACTCCAGGGTAAACTCCATTCCCTCCCCACTCCAAGGGAAGGATACTGTAAAAGCTCCATTCCCTTCCCACTCCGGGTGGGAGTAAACTCCATTCCCACTCCCCACTCCAAGGGAAGGATACTGTAAAAGCTCCATTCCCTTCCCCATTCCAGGGGAAGGATACTGTAAAAGCTCCATTCCCACTCCCCACTCCAAGGGAAGGATACTGTAAAAGCTCCATTCCCTCCCCACTCCAGGGTAAACTCCATTCCCTCCCCACTCCAAGGGAAGGATACTGTAAAAGCTCCATTCCCTTCCCACTCCGGGTGGGAGTAAACTCCATTCCCACTCCCCACTCCAAGGGAAGGATACTGTAAAAGCTCCATTCCCTTCCCCATTCCAGGGGAAGGATACTGTAAAAGCTCCATTCCCTTCCCACTCCAGGGTAAACTCCATTCCCCCCCCCCACTCCAGGGGAAGGATACTGTAAAAGCTCCATTCCCTCCCCACTCCAGGGTAAACTCCATTCCCTCCCCACTCCAAGGGAAGGATACTGTAAAAGCTCCATTCCCTTCCCACTCCGGGTGGGAGTAAACTCCATTCCCACTCCCCACTCCAAGGGAAGGATACTGTAAAAGCTCCATTCCCTTCCCACTCCAGGGGAAGCTCCATTCCTTCCCCACTCCAGGGGAAGGATACTGTAAAAGCTCCATTCCCTCCCCATTCCAGGGTAAACTCCATTCCCTCCCCACTCCAAGGGAAGGATACTGTAAAAGCTCCATTCCTTCCCCATTCCAGGGTAATCTCCATTCCCTCCCCACTCCAGGGGAAGGATACTGTAAAAGCTCCATTCCCTTCCCACTCCAGGGTAAACTCCATTCCCTCCCCACTCCAAGGGAAGGATACTGTAAAAGCTCCATTCCCTTCCCACTCCGGGGGAAGCTCCATTCCTTCCCCACTCCAGGGGAAGGATACTGTAAAAGTTCAATTCCCTCCCCACTCCAGGGGAAGGTTACTGCAAAATCCCCATTCTCTCCTGATCAGCTGGAACTCAAGAGGCAGAAAATAAATGGGAGTGGGACTAGTCCAGGGGTGGGTTCCTGCCAGTTCTAACCTCTTCTATAGAAGTGGTTCCACAAATCTTCCGTGCTGCTTAAAACCGGTTCCAGCTCCCTCCCCCCGCCCGTCCGCACATCATCACGATGAAGAGCGAGAGGAGGAATTCTGGGAGTTGAAGTCCACAAATTTTAAAGCTGTCAAGTTTGAACACCCCTGTGGGTTTTTTTTCCTAAAGGGTTAGGGTTGCAAGGGTCTTGTCACATGACAGCTTTAAGACTTCAAATGCCAGAGTTCCTGAGCCAACATTTTGCTTGCTAAGCAAGAGCGTTGTTAAGTGAGTTTCACCACATTTTACAAGTTGGCTACGCCCATCCAGTCACATGGCTGGCAAGCCACTCCTACCTGGTCACATGGCCATCAAGCCACTCCCACAAAGCAGGTCACACCTACAGAAGAGGTTCTAAAAAATTTTGAAATCCACCACTGGGCTAGTCAGGGGTGGTATTTATCGGTTCTTTGAACTACTCAAAATTTCTGCTACCGGTTCTCCAGAACTGGTCAGAACCTGCTGAATACCCCCTCTGCTTCAATTGGACCTGCAAGCAAATCGGCAATCAGTGCAGCTGGCACAACAGGCTTGTTATATGGACCACCCTTGGGGGCTCTAAAACTGTCACCATCATTTTTCCCCAGCTGTAAACTGACACAAGGAGATCCTTGCTTATGCATACAAAAATGAATTCTGCTGAATTAAATGCAATGTGCTGTAATGGAATGGATACGTTTCAAAGCCTCACAGCCCACTCTCTTTCAGTAAGACTAATAGTTCTATCCTTACGGAGTTAGGTTAGCCTAAGCTAATTGATATCTAGAGGTTTAAAAGTCTATGTCTTCATGCTGCTAAACATATTAAACATTTCCTGACCTGCGGCCTGTGCCTTCTAAACAAATGCAGGATTCACTTCCAAATAAGTAGCTATCGGGTCATTCTGTAATATTTAGAAATTATTAGGACTTAGGCAAACTAATTAATAGCATTATGAAAAGCTGATTACTATAAGCTTTGGATAATGCTATGCTTCAGCTTTGGAAATTTCAAGGCATTAATTGTGTTTAATGAAGTGTATTATACTTTCCAAAGTGCAAAATCTGAAGTTTCTGAAGAAGCAGCATATTTTTACCAGAAAAAAAGGGCAGTCCTCTTTCTTCAATTAAAAGACAATTTGTTTGTGGCCGAGTCAAAACAACTACTTCTACTTCTACTTCTACTTCTACTTCTACTTCTACTTCTACTTCTTCTTCTTCTTCTTCTTCTTCTACTACTACTACTACTACTACTACTACTACTACTACTACTACTACTACTACTACTTCTTCTTCTTCTTCTTCTTCTTCTTCTTCTTCTCCTCCTCCTCCTCCTCTCCTCCTCCTCCTCCTCCTCCTCCTCCTTCTCATTATTATTGTTATTGCAACAACAGAATTGTTCTCCTTCTCCTTCTCCTTCTTCTTCTCCTCCTTCTCATTATTGTTATTGTTATTGCAACAACAGAATTGTATCACAGCAGCCAGTTGTTTCGCCAGATTTGGCATTGATTACTAGTCGGGCCCCACGCAGGGGCCTAGGACATCGTAACGTATTTTCATAATACGCATGCGGATCCAAGCAGTGCAGATTTTTGCATTTGACTGATGGTGATTTTGTCAATTTTTAACTGTTTTAAATGTAATTCCAGTGCTTTTGGAATAGCACCCAGTGTGCCGATTACCACTGGAATTACCACTGCTGGTTTGTGCCATAGTCGTTGAATTTCGATTTTTAAGTCCTGGTATTTTGCGATTTTTTCATATTCCTTCTTATCGACCCTGCTATCACCGGGTATTGCAATGTCTATGATTGTAACCTTGTTTTTCTCAACCAGTGTGATGTCTGGTGTATTATGCACCAGTATTTTGTCCGTTTGTATACGGAAATCCCACAAGATCTTGACCATCTGATTTTCGGTGACTTTTTCAGGCTGATGTTCCCACCAGTTTCTTGCTGTTTTAATATTATAATTTTGCACAAATTCCAATGGATCATCATCATCATCATCATCATCATCATCATCATCATCATACATTGAGCAACATTCAAAAGACCGTGTACACAGCCCATCTGTTTTGTCAGCTCAAGTAGAATAGTTGTGTTTCTCTGTCCTCTTTCTTGTTGTCTGCCGTGAATTGTGTACCTGAATCACACTTGATGCTCTCAGTCTATGCAGTGGCCTGCAGGCCTTGGTAAAACTCTTTTTAGTCATGGGTGTTGTCTTCCATCACCACATTGAAAGGACCTCGACCTTGAGTTATTGAAGAGATATTAAAAACGGAACACATACCAATGACCCTTGAAATACTCTTCAGAATTGCTAGCCAGTACTGCTGGCAAGAAAACAACTATATTTACATAGCTGCTTTTCACGCTTTGCAAGGCACAATAGCTCATCAAGGAATTCAAGTTGTAGAGAGTCCAAATGATCATTTATTCCAAATGTATCAAGTTGCAGTGGGTCACTGGTCCAGATGAACTGAAAACAAGAAGCCATAAGTGTACATGCATCTTAGATACAGATAGACTTCAACTTCTGACCAAAATTGAGGCCAACGTTTCCATTGTTCCAATCAAGACAGTTGTTAAGTGAGTCCCCCCCTCCTTTTTACAATTTTTCTTCAATGGTTGTTAAGGACGTTACTGCAATTGTGAGGTTAGTAACACACTTGTTATGTGACACTGGCTTCCCCCTTGACTTTGCTTGTGAGAATATTTCAAATGGTGATCACATGAGCCTTGTGTCAGGCCTGCAATTATATTCCTTTTAGAATTTTGGCCTGCCACACTTTCTCTGGTTTCATTATGTATAGTATAGTTGATGGGAGGGGGGAATAGACAGGAGTAGGGTTGTGGAATGTATTGTTTTCATTCTTGTCTAGAAGACCAAGGTCATCTTTTGCCTCTGCACTTTTACACCTGACCGGAAGCAGCTGGGTGGAGACACCAGCGTGGGAGAAGAATATTGGACTATGTGATGGATTGTGGGTGTGGGGACAAGATCATGAACTTTTAACTGGGTGGAATTGTGATGTAATTTCCAGAATTGGGATTAACACAGATGTGCTAAGATGTCTGCTTTATTAAATTGGAACTTTAAGGATCGTTTTGCCTTGGACTCTGATTTAATTCTACATGATACTTGGAACGCTGACACCTTGGACATTGCAACCCTCATAAATACATGCCAATTGCCCGGTGTCCAAATTCTAATCACGTGGCCACGGGAATGCTGCAATGGTTGTAAGAGTGAAGAACAGTCATAAATCACTTTTTTCAGGGCTTCATTAAATGAATGGTTGTAAGTTGAGGACTACCTATAGTTTTACTATTTTATATATTAGCAGAGGATCCCAAATACCAAAACAACGGCTTTACTATTGGCTTTTTTTAAAAAAAAAACATTGATTTCTTCATGGTGTGAAAACATTTAAACATTTAAACATTCACTTACTTAAACTCTTAAGAGCTGTGGTGGCGCAGTGGTTAGAATGCATTATTGCAGGCTAATTCTGCCAACTATCAACAGTTTGATTCTCACGGTTGACCTCACGGTCAGCCTTCCATCCTTCTGAGGTCAGTAAAATGAGGACCCAGATTATTGGGGGAAAAATAGGCTTACTCTGTTAACTGCTTAGAGAGGGCTATAAAGGACTATGAAGCAATATATATAAGTCTAAGTGCTATTGCTATTAAAAATGCAACAGAGTTGCTTTGATATAGGACTTAAAACAAATGTCTAACTGTTACACTTACAAACAGATCCCATACTTTACTGTAGAAGGAAGAGAGATAACTAAATGCTTTGAATCTATTGGCTCATCTCAAGATAACAACTTTGAAATCAGTTAGTTGGTACAATAATTATGAAAAAACCATTCTTAAAGATGTTACATGGACAAGGAAAAATAATCACATATACTACTACATCCGTATATGCATAAGGAAGATTGTTGATTCAAACCTGAGTTCTAATTCCACACATTTTTCATGAGTTTTCCTTAGTATCCATATTTTTGTGAGATTTCCCTGCTCCTCCCTAGGAAAAGACAATTTTTGGCATTCTTTTCCCAAATGCATAGATAGAAAACCTTTTCACTCTGAAGAACAAACTCTTATCCTAACTGACATTGGATGGATGGTAGGATCAGAGCAGTGGTGGGTTCCTGATCCCGTTCCAACCGGTACAGCTGGAATGGGCGCGGCATCGTCCACATGGACGCACGCAGCACGCTCATGTGTCTTACTGTCCAGTGATGCCTCCATGAGCCTCCACGATGCTCCAGCATTGCTCAGGTACTGTATGTGTCATGCACATGCATGGAAGCACCAAAAATTTTAAAGACAAGTAAGGAGTGTGGGCGAACAGGTGGTACCACCTGCAACCCACCACTGGATCAGAGCAAGTACATCTCCCCTTCATCAGAGCACATACATGTATGTGTACGGTATATTAAATACCGTCTCACCCTATATTCATTTCTTAGTCCTAAAAAGACATTGTTCACCAAGTTCTCATGTAGAGGAGCTGCACCAAATTTGCCTCAGCTGGAAAATGGGTTTGGAACTGAATTTTATGACTCGCAGCTTATTAAAACATCTGTATAAAATGTTGCCTTGCTTGACGTTTTCAACATCAAAGTGAGTGATTCCTTACTATTCTTTGTTAACCATAAAACAAATGAGAACAATTTTTCTTTGCTTTTCCTTTTTTGGCATTTACAAAAGGTAAAAAAAGATATTTTGTCATTTGTTATCTAGACCAGGGGTCCCAAACCCCTGGTCCATGGGCCAACACCAGTCCACAGCATGCCAGCAGCTGGTTCAAACAAATGAAGCCCCATCTGTGGGATATAGGCAGCATGCAAAACCACCACCCCCTCTGGTTTGCAGAACCGGTTCCTGGTGCCCAAAATTTTGGGGGCCACTGATTTAGATAAAATGTTTCTCTGAACAGCTTATAGTTTAAGAATGGAAAGTTGAAGTTTATTTAAACATTGGAAAAGGCATTATTTGAATGAATAATGGTGAAATTATCTCATTTAGCCTTCAGACACTACAATTTGCAAAAGTCTGAACTATTTTACAGAAAACAAGCCAGCCAAATATAGATTCTGTAATACACTGGTATTGTCTTTATATTTTGGCAATAAATGATGATGATGATGATGATGATGATGATGATGATGATGATGATGATGATGATGGTGGTGGTAGTAGTAGTAGTAGTAGTAGTAGTAGTAGTAGTAGTAATATTAATTTTTAAAAAATGGAAGATGTGAAAATAACAAAAGAAATGTTGCAAAGACAGTCAAGAAAAGTGAAGAACTGGAGTGCACCTGGACCAGATGAATTACATGGTTTCTGGTTAAAGGTACTTACAAGTGTGCACAAAAGATTGGCAGCCCAAATGAACCACATCTTAAAAACCCCTGAAAATGATGAATGGATGACAACTGGAAGGACATTTTTGATCCAAAAAGATGAAGAAAAAAGAAAGGATCCTGGAAACTATAGGCCAATCACCTGTTTTCCAACAACATACAAGCTCCTTACTAGTATCATTGAACATCAAATTTATGGATACTTGGAAAGAAATAACTTGCTTCCTGTAGAACAGAAAGGATGCTGCAAAAATTCAAGAGGAACAAAGGACCAACTGCTGATTGACAAACTAATCCTAAAGAATTCAAAGAAAAAACAAACCAATCTGTTCATGGCTTGGATAGACTATAAGAAAGCATTTGATTCAGTTCCCCATAGCTGGATCAAGAAAGGCCTGAAAATCTTTGGCATCAGCAACAACATACAAAAATTCATGGAAACTTTATGAACCTCTGGAAAACGAAGCTTATAGCTAATGAAGAAGTACTGGGTTGAAATTAAACGAGGCATTTTCCTTTCACCCCTACTATTTATACTCTCAATCCTACCACTGACAATCATTTTGAAGAAGATGAACTATAGATGTGAACTTGCACAGAAAGGGCTGAAAATTTTGCACTTGGTGTACATGGATGATTTGAAACTGTTTGGTAAAACAAAAGCTGAACTGAATTTATTAATTGAAAGCACAAAAGAATTTAGCCAAGATATTGGTATGCAGTTTGGAATTGACAAATGTGCAACAATGGCAACCAAAGCAGGCAAGGTCATAGAAGATGATGGAATAGAACTTGAGAATGAAGAAATGATAAAGACAGTAAAACCAGAAGAAGGCTATAAGTACTTGGGGATTTTAGAGGCCTCTGACTTAATGCATAATAAAGTCAAGGAAATAACTTCTGCCAAGTACATTCAATGAATTCGCAAGATATTAAAGTCAAAATTGAGTGGAAGAAACATCGTAAAAGCCATAAATACGTGGGCTATACCTGTGATTCGATACTCTGCAGGAATAATTGACTGGATCCAGATGGAGTTGGACAATTTGGACAGAAAAAACAAGGAAGCTTATGACAATGAATCATGCTTTGCACCCCAAAAGTGATGTTGACCGATTACATCTACCAAGAGCAGAGGATGGTCGAGGACTCCTAAAAGTAAAACAGACTTTGGAAGAAGAAAAACACAGCTTGAATGATTACATCCAGAAAAGTGAAGAACCAATGATTAAGGAAGTAAATAAAGGAGGCCTTTTAAAGACAACTAAGTCGAAAGCTGAATATAAGAAAGAAGTAATTGAGAAGCAAGCTGAAAATTGGAAAAAAACAAAGCTATGCTTAGCCAATACTTGAAAAGTATTGAAGGCAAAGCTGATCAAAAGCTAACTTGGAACTGGTTAAGATCAGGAGCACTGAAAAAAGAAACAGAAGGCTTTATTTTGGCAGCTCAAGAACGAGCCTTAGCCACAAACTACATGAAGGCAAAAATTCAACATGTTACCACCAACAGCAAATGTCAACTCTGTAATAAGAAAGACTAGACAGTCGACCACTTGATCAGTGGGTGCAGCAAAATTTCAAAAACTGACTACCTACAACACCATGACCACGTTGCTAAGGTTATTCACTGGAAATTGTACCAAAAGTTTGGATTTGAGTACAGCAAAAACCACTGGGAACATCAGGTTCAGAAGGTATTAGAGAATGAGAAAGTCAAGAACTTGTGGGACTTCAGAATTCAGACTGACAGGCACTTGGCCCACAACACACCTGATATAACCATAGTTGAAAAGAAAAAAGTATGGTTCATTGAATTGCAATACCTGGAGATGCACGAATTGAAGATAAACAGCAATAAAAAATCACAAAGTACTGGGACTTGCAAATTGAAGTTGAGCGACTGTGGAAAAAGAAATTGTGTGTTGTCCCAATTGTAATTGGAGCCCTTGGAGCAATACCTAAAGGGCTACCTCGCTATTTGGAAATTTTAAGTTTATCAGACTTGAACATTCTGATTCTACAAAAAAACCCATCCTACTTGGAACAGCTTATATCCTTCGACGTTACCTTAACAGTTTCTAGGTCCTTGGTTAGGACTCGAGCTGTTGAGCTACCAACCAGCCCCAAAGGCTGTGAATCTCACCAAAGATTAACCTAATAATACCAATAATACCAATAATACCAATAATACCAATAATACCAATAATACCAATAATACCAATAATACCAATAATACCAATAATACCAATAATACCAATAATACCAATAATACCAATACTACCAATAATACTGATACTGATACTGATAATACTGATAATACTGATAATACTGATAATACTGATAATACTGATAATACTGATAATACTGATAATACTACTGATACTACTGATACTACTGATACTACTGATACTAATGCTACTAATGCTACTAATGCTACTAATGCTAATACTACTAATACTACTAATACTACTAATACTACTAATACTAATACTACTAATGCTAATGCTACTAATGCTACCAATGCTACCAATGCTACCAATGCTACCAATGCTACCAATGCTACCAATGCTACCAATGCTACCAATGCTACCAATGCTACCAATGCTACCAATGCTAATAATGCTAATAATGCTAATAATGCTAATAATGCTAATAATGCTAATAATGCTAATACTAATAATACTAATAATACTAATAATACTAATAATACTAATAATACTAATAATACTAATAATACTAATAATACTAATAATACTAATAATACTAATAATACTAATAATACTAATAATACTAATAATACTAATACTAATAATACTAATACTAATACTAATACTAATACTAATACTAATACTAATACTACTACTACTACTACTACTACTACTACTACTAATACTAATACTAATACTAATACTAATACTAATACTAATACTAATACTAATACTAATACTAATACTAAGGGAAGCAGCAAAAATCATCATTTTTCTGTTGCATGAAAGAGACTGCACATTAACACAGATAACAAGGATACAACCTGCCATTTAACTTTGTAACTAAGACAAAAACCTACAAGTGAAAATAAAGCATAATTATAAACTGATTTTGATTTCCTAAGAAATAGCCTTTAGTTATAAATAAACCTATTTTCCTAATAGCTTAATAATGTTAATATGCCTCCTGGCATATGTTTCAAGGTCTTTCAAATGAGCTTCCTTTCCTTCTCCTAATAGGTAGAACAAAAGTCTTCATTATTCTTTTGGATTCAAAGGGCCCCTCCAGCTTGGGGCAATGCAGATGCGATATTAAAGATCTGTCAGGTGATTCAGGCTGCTCTAGTAGAAATGAGAATTATGCTGATCCAAGACCATATCCTCGTCTTGGAAAAAAAATATGTCTACTTTACAAGCTTCCAGCAGCATGCAAATATATTCTGGAAGAAAAAAAAGAAAATATCAAATGTCTATGGCTGTCAAAAAACATCTCTCCAGAATCTCTTGAACGCTTTATGATCATTTAGCAAAGAGATAAAGATATGATGATCTGGTTTGTTTCTCAGCTCACAGGTAAATAAGAGAAGAGTTTGCCTTCTTGTTTTAAGTCTATAGATGCTGATACACATTTCTTGGACAGGCGGACATAATTGAATCAGTCACAAACAAAGTGAGCCAAGGAGAAAATAATAAGAGCCTTGTCATATCTAGATTGTATTTGCACATATGAAAACCAGTTCATCTTTATACCTTCCTTTTCCAGTTCTTGCATAGATTTAAGTTCACCCTCTGCATTCAATATTTCACCATATCTAACTGTTTGTTCCTTTTTGTATATTATTGCATATGAAAAGGCTTCAATAGTTGATAGCCAGACTGGAATTTTTAAATAATATTGTCTTTTAATCTTCTCCCAATTTAGCAGCAGAGCCTCCTGTAGGTAATGTCTTCTAAAATACCCCTGTGTTTTAGTTCCTTTGTACCATGCCATCCCAACAATAGATCATGTCCTTCAAGGGTCAATTATCTGGTATTCCTTAGTGTTATCCTTTCTTTAACCCACATCAAACTTGCTGCCTAGTGGTATAGTTCCTAATCCTAATCCTCCTCTGGTTCTTGCATCTTGTAACGATTTTAGTTTTATTCTTGCTTCCTCCCCCCCGCCATATGTACTTCAACACTATTTTATTTCAGTCATCAAAATATTTCTTCCCTAGTCTAATTGGAATCATCTGGAACAGATATAAAATTCTAGGTAGAATGTTCATTTTAATTGTAGATGTTCTCCCTATCATTGAAAGTTGTAGGGTGTATGTGTTTTATGTTTTTGTTTGTTTTTGTTTGTTTAAAAATAAAAATTTAAAATAAGAGCAAATCATGACTACATCTTCAAAGCAGGAAACAAGAGGTTGGCAGGTTTTCTCCTTCCAAATATTTTTGGAAGATACCATATTTTTCAGGGTATAAGATGTACCAAGACGGCATTTGTCAGATCTAGCAATAGCAATAGCAGTTTTTGAGTATTTTGAGTATTTGAAAATTTATTTATAGACTTATATACCATTCATAGGGCTTTCAGCCCTCTCTAAGCGGTTTACAGAGTCAGCATATCGCCCCACAGTCTGGGTCCTCATTTCACCCACCTCGGAAGGATGGAAGGCTGAGTCAACCTTGAACTGGTGAGATTAGAACCGCTGAACTGCAGATCACAGTCAGCTGAAGTGGCCTGCAGTACTGCACCCTAACCACTGCGCCACCTCGGCTGCTCGACCTCCCAAAAGCGGACCATTTTTCACCAAAAAGGCCTGGGTCACTTCAGGTTCTGCAACCCAGAGCTGAATTCCACTACTGGTTCAGCCGAACCAGGCCAAACCGGGAACAATCTACCTCTCACTGGTGTCAGGAAGTTTCCATTTTTATTTGGAAATCTATTTCTCTAGTGGCTTCCCCTGCTTCATCCCTTTTTATATGAATTAAAAGAGTGGAGACCTTGGCATGTCATGGGCTATATCTTCAATTTTTTTCACTTTCTCAGCTAGGTATCTTTGGGACTGACTGGCCATTTCAGGAATGTGTTTCCCTTGTCAGTCAAAAGCTACTGATTTGAGAAACTGATGTACTTTTACTAGGATTAAGAGGATTACAAATGTGTCACTGGAGTGAATTATATTATTGAAGCCTAAATATTACTGACCTAAGTTTAGCAGATGATTCCTAAAATCAGCAGGCACGTCTTTCTCTTTGTTTCTTCCCTTGGAAGTTGTGCCAATCAATTTTAACTGGGCAAACATGATCTAGTCAAGAATGGCTTGCCAGCATCAAGCCATGCCGTCTGTAACCATGTCTCGGTTCTGTCAAGTAGGCCTTTGTATTAATTGCTTCAGAACATCGCTTGGCAGAATAAATTTTGCTAATTGGCTTAAAGCTGACAAAACTGGCTTGTATCCTGAAAGGCAATAGCCAGTTCTTCTTGAAATTTAAATTTAATGGGCTGTTCCTGGATGGAAGGAAATGCCTTTGTTGAGGCTGTTAGATCACTTGAGGAAGATCGGTGAACATGCACAAGTTTATGCTGAGGTTCTGAGAGTTCATGTGATTAGTGGATTTTGTAGGACAGCTGATCTTTCCCTAACCTTCCCAGCTGGGTCTGAAATTGAGATGGTTAGGAGTGGATGGAACTGAGGTTGAGGATGTCACAGGGTTTGGCTTGTAGGGTGGCATGTTCTAATATTTACTATGTGTTCCCCTGAAAATAAGACTAGGTCTTAATGTCTCTTTGTGGAGCAAAAATTAAAAGACCAGGTCTTATATTAATTTTTGCTCCACAAAGACACATTAGGTCTTATTTTCCAGGTAGGTCTTATTTTGAGGGAAATATGTGTGTGACTGAGAATCTTAACTGGGGATTATTTTTGAATAGGGCTTATATTATGAACATCCAGAAAAAAACATGCTAAGGCTTATTTTCCAGTTGAGTCTTATTTTCGAGGAAACAGGGTAGTTGAGATCTCCTTCTCTTTCTTCTAAGACTTTTTGACACTTGAGGAATGTAATGGGATGCACGGATAACTTTGAAGGAAGGGGAAAGGAGATACTACTGAGGAAACCATCAGACAAGAGGGACGTTTAATGGTCAAAGAAAGAAACTTAGGAAGGCCCCACCATAATGCATCTAGCAGTTAAAAGTGGTGGGTAGGAAGTTTGCAATTATATTTTTGAAATACATTTTATTTATTTCATTTTCATTTTCATTTTATACAATCACTTATATACTGTACGTAACAAGAAAAACAAAGAGAAAAAAAAAAGAAAAGAAAAAACCCCAACATAACACTTCAATCCCCCATACACCCTCTCTTCTCCCCCTCCAACTTTCATTTCACCCCTCCAGCATTCCCCTCTTCTACTTCCCTTCCCCCTCAGACATCTCCCCCTCCCTCCATCTCACCCTCCTTACATTCCCTCTCACTCCCTCTTTACTTCTCCCTCCTCTTTCCCTCTTCTCCTCGCTTTGGTGTATCCATCAGTTTGTTTTTTTTTTTTAAAAAATAAAAGAGAAAAAAAAAAAAAGGGGAAAACGAGCCGCAGTATACAAGTGAATTCTTATTGTTCTAAGAATTGAACCTGTAATTCCACCCTCCCCCCTCCCCCCTATAATCCCCCCTCCCTAACCCCCTTACGGCTTCGCAGGTCCCATACCCGGCATAATTCTTTAACAAGCATTTGAGTATAATAAGGCCAGCTAACTTTAAAATTAAAAAAATAAAAGAAAAGAAAAGCCAAAAAAAAAAAAAAGGAATAATAAAAAATAAAGAAGAAAAAAAAAAAAGCACACACACACCCAAAAAGAAAGGAGAAACAGAGAAGGGTCAATAAACCCACTATGTTAACACAGCTTCCCATTATCTGTAAATCTTAAACAATGTAGCTCATTCCAAATTTCGATTATTTTACTATTTGCAGGGTTTCAAACTATATTAGAGCCAGGTAAGTTGATCAATTAGGATTCCCCAACTAAAAGTCTCATTGCTTTGTCTATCTATTCAAACCGTTAATTTATCTCTTTTTTATCCGAATATCCAAACCTTTCTATAAAACCATTAAACTCAAGTACTTCTTTCATTTTTCATTTCCAACACCTCCCTTTCTATCCTTACCCACCTCCACATATAAATTTTTTACCTTCCACCCTGCCTTTATCCATGTCCATATATATATTTTATCCGCGTCCATTGCTCCTCCCATATTTACTCCACTTTCCTGAAGACTCTCCGACCAATCTTTCTTGACCTTATATTGAAATAGCAACTCAAACAAACATCAGCTTGCATTCTAGCCCCAAGTAGTCTAATTAAGCTTTCGCTACCCTTCCCTCTCCCACGCGCCTCCCAACTCCGTTCGTCCCAGACCACAACTCAAAAAGATCGCAATCTCCGCTCTCCTCGCCTAGGAAAATAATTCATGCGCAATTTGAGTTAGAGTTCAGACAAATCTTATATACAATATGTGTCCACAATCAGCAACGCTTCTTTCAGTCTCCATGTCTCATCATCAATATACCACTTTTCCATTTTATCCCAGACGGAAATCATAAAGCTTTAAGAACATCGCTTAGTCTTTATTCTTTAGTCTTCTGCCCTTCCGGAAGAGGAAAGCAACACCCTCCGCCTTGTAGCCACGTGTCTCGCTGTTTGTCTTCTCCTTCTCCTTGTCTCTCTCCAGGTCCGGATGAATCAGGAAGTCCCGCCTTCAGGGTCTCGTAATACAATTCTCGGGCTTCACAGACAGAATTAATGCGGTGTTTTTGGTTGCCAAATGTAACTGTAATACCAGCTGGGACTTCCCATTTGTATGGAATCTGAGAATTTCTGAGTTCTTCGGTTAAGAAAGCGTACTCTCTCCTTGTTCTTAATATTTGAAATGGTATCTCTTTGAAAACAATCAAGTCCTGTCCAGCAATTCTCAACCTCTTTCCGTAAAGCCTCTGTATTATCTCATTTCTGGATTCCCTTGTGGTAAAGTATATAATTATGTCCCTCGGAAGCTGTCGCTGTTTTGCTACCCACGAATTCTGGCGGTAAATTCTTTGAATCTGCCAATCAAAGTTAAATCCCGGACTTCCCACCAAGTGGCTGAAAGCCTCAAAGAAAATCTGTTTCAAATTCTCCTGTTGGTTTTCACGCAGTCCTCTAACTCTTATTGCAAAGGCAGTCTTATTATAATTTATCATGACAAGTTGTCTTTGAGCAGTTTCAATTTCCTGTTGTAAGGTTTCAATTTTGGATATCAAATTAAGGTTAGTTTCTTCCAAAAGTTCCAATTTGTCCTCCGTTTCAGCAATATAATCTGTCATGACTGTCATTACTCCGATCATATCCTCCTTTGCCTGAGCAACTTTAGCATCAAATTGATCATATAAATCTGATATCAATTGATTAATTTCCTGTCTGAAATCATTAAGCGTTTTAAGAAGAAATTCTTGTGTTAGCAAATCTCCCGTGGAGGGTGTAGGAGACAAGGGTAGCGGCTTCATAGCAGTTTTTGGAGATATATTATTAAGGAAGTGCTTCTGTTTAGATTTGGCAGCCATTCCAGAGTAAAAATAAAAGACAAGCAATCAAGCGAGCCAAAAATCAAAGTCTCTGCTCCCCTCAGTTAATCTTTTAGCAATTAGTACGGAGAAGCCTTCAGGAGGGTAGGGCTGACTAAGTACGTCACATCAAACACAAAAGCTACGAGATCGCCATCTTGTGACGCAGCTAAAAAAGAAAGGGAGCCTTTTGCGAAGTTGAAGCTGGTATTTTAAATAGTAATGGAAGAAATTCCTCAGGAATGGTCCCCGCCCGGATTAACATTTAAATAGCTTAGCTTTGTCCTGGGGGGGGGGCAATCTGCCTAGGGCTGCAAAAAAGGCAGCGCGGAAAACTGGCCGGAGTAAAGGCTCAGCTAATGTTGAACCTCTTCTCCATTCACAGCAAAAAAAGGCTATGAATTACAAAGAGATCCTAACGACTGACCTTCTCCCTGCCCCTTTCTGCCAGAAAGGGGAGATATCTATAGATCTTATAAGATATACGAACCAGAGTCCTGACAGGAGCTTCGTTGAGCTCCCGACGGCGGCAGGCTCCTCCCCCCGAAGCCCGGAAGTTTGCAATTATAGACGTGCAAGATTATGCTGAAGTGTCCCTACAATAAAATAGATGTAGCTCATCTGGGCTTGTTTGCTGTCTGGTTTACCCAGGAGGACCAACAAGGCGATGGTGGGATTCAAGTTTTCTTTTACTACCAGTTCTGTGGACATGGCTTGGTGGGCGTGGCTTGGTGAGCATGGCAGGGGAAGGATACTGTAAAATCTCCATTCCCTCCCACTCCAGGGGAAGGATACTGCAAAATCTCCATTTTCTTCCCAATCAGCTGGGACTCAGGAGGCAGAGAATAAGGGGATGGGGCCAATCAGAGGTGGTATTTACCGGTTCTCCAAACTACTCAAAATTTTCGCTACCGGTTCTCCAGAACTGGTCAGAACCTGCTGAATACCACCTCTGCAACAAGGGTAGAGTGAACTAGTGCTCAATTCTGTTTGCAAGCTTTTGTTTTCTTCAGCATGTTTCATTTTGAAATGTGGAGGTTTGCAACAATCTGTTTGTGGGTAAAAGCAATGGTCTCTAACTTTTCTGGCTCTGCAGACCAGTGTCTGTGATGGGGGTGGTGGTGGAGGGAGAGGGGATGTTTTCAAATGCACACACTGCTTGCACAAAAGCAGCTTTGTGTGCTTGCCCACCACTTGTGAAAATGCAGCTTCGTGCACTCCCATGCTTTCCCACAACTTATGTGGCCACATTCCCAATGGGCCACAGTCCAGGGATTGGGGGTGCCTGGCTTAAAGAAAAGCAA
Source organism: Thamnophis sirtalis (assembly GCF_051295495.1). Taxonomy (NCBI): domain Eukaryota; kingdom Metazoa; phylum Chordata; class Lepidosauria; order Squamata; family Natricidae; genus Thamnophis; species Thamnophis sirtalis. Next base: position 125,841,798 of record NW_028261386.1, read on the forward strand.
GATTTTTCAAGAGCCTGGGATTTTCTAGATGTTATAATCAGTGGTATGAAAAGATGGGGCTCTACATGGGGCAGCCCTTGAAGAGTATTCAGAGACTTCAACTCGTCCAGAACGCAGCCGCGCGATGGATTGTGGGTGCACCTCAGTACACCCAGGTTACACCTATCCTCCACGAGCTGCACTGGTTACCGATCAGTCTCCGGATACGCTTCAAGGTGCTAGTCGTAACTTATAAAGCCCTTCATGGTATTGGATCTGGGTACTTGAGAGACCGCCTACTGCCAATTACCTCCCACAGACCCATTAGATCTCACAGGGTTGGCCTCCTCCGGGTGCCATCTACTAGCCAATGCCACCTGGCTATTACCCGGGGGAGGGCCTTCTCTGTGGCAGCTCCGGCCCTCTGGAATGAACTCCCCGCAGGGATTCGGACCCTCACCTCTCTCCAGGCCTTCCGGAAAGCCGTCAAAAGCTGGCTTTGCCGGCAGGCCTGGGGGTGATGAGTTCCCTCCCCTCTCGACATGTATGGTTGTGCGACTGTTGTTTACTTTTATTATTTGTATTTTGTCTTTTTATGTTCCCTTTTTCCCCTTTGAATTGTTCGCCGCTCTGAGTCCTCCCAGAGAAGGGCGGCATACAAATAATAAAATAAAATACAATACAATACAATACAAGATATAAATCTTCAGAGAAATAAGCATAGTTGCATCGAGATCATTCCTGATACTATTTCATCAACATGGATCAGCAGTTCCAAGGTTGAGAGGTAAAAGAAAATGGATATTCTGGGGGAAAAAATGGAAAAAGGCATTTATACTCCCTAAGTGAAATATAAAAATAAAATATGAATGAAGGATTTTCTAATTCGTATGTAGAAATAATGCCAAGTTTTTCAGAATGCTTCACAATTTGATAAATTGCATATCATGAAATTTTCAGAAGTTCCCTTTGAAATTAATTAATTAATTAGAGGTGTGGAACTCAGCTTTCATCAAATCCGAATAGCTGATTCAGTTTGGCTTATCGATTTGATTAGAGCCAAAGGTTCAGTCCCGACTCATCAGTTCTATTCAAATGATTGCATTGATCAAAGTGATTAGGAGTGATTTAGAAAACAGCCATTTAAATGATAAAACTCAAGCGCACATATCATCTACATTGACTTAGATTGGATGAAAACCAGCAAACTATTTTAGAAAGTTTATCCATTTTCGAGATTTGCTCCAACTGTGTTGGAATGAAAGTTCTGATTTAAATCTTCCATAGCCTTTAATTTAAATTCAATTTGTACAGTATGTTTATTCAATTTCAGAGACTATTTACTCTGTTCTGAAGAATCTATTCATATTGAATGAAAAGAATGTCAGCTGGACTGTTCATAATAGCTTTACTACAAATATCTTTGTGCTTTTCCAGTCACATCCTTGATCTCCACGCATTGAGCTGACATGATATTTAACTAACATAGATGGGACAAAAGGATCTCCTGGCCTCAAAGGCCAGTTGGTCACTTTTTTCCTTCACAGTGATAAATGAGGTTTTAAAGGGCTACTTTCACATCTAAAGATGCAGTTCATGAAGTGACCATACTTCTAAAAGGATGCAGTTTGGTTCAGCCTGACACCTATCCAAATCTGAACCATTTAGAAGAATAGAAGCACAGAGGAGCTCACAAAAGAATAACTTTGTTAAAACCAGCAGCTTCTTCTATCTTCTTTGCCATTGTTGATTTTCACCCACTATGTAACTAAAACTACACGGTAGCAGAAGTTATGTGATCAGCCAACATGCCCTGGGGCTGGAGATCATATAAACTGCTAGTAGAGTACATACAGAGGTGCACCCTAGGGCTACACATGGCCCAGAGGTGGGTTCCTACCAGTTCGCACCAGTTCGGTAGAACCGGTTCGTCAAATCTACCGAACTGGTTAGAAGAGGTTCCACCAGTGGACTCGGAAAGCAGGCCACACTTACAGAAGAGGTTCCAAGATTTTTTGAAATCCACCACTGACATACACACACACACACACACACACACACACACACACACAGAGACAGACAGACAGACAGACTCACACAAAGAGAGAAAGAGAAAGAAAGAAAGAAAGAAAGAAAGAAAGAAAGAAAGAAAGAAAGAAAGAAAAAGTGAGAGATGAAAGAAAAAAAGGAAAAAGGGACAGAGAGACAAAAGGAAGGAAAGAGAGAGGAGAGAGAGAGAGAGAGAGAGAGAAAACACATGGCCGGCAAGCCACTCCCACAAAGGAGGCCACACCCACAGAGTAGGTTCAAAAAATTTTTGAAACCCACCACTGACATGGCCTTAAAAGCAGATCATAAAGTTAGAAGGGCCATTTAAGCCATTGAAATCCAATTCCATGCTTGGTACAGGAATTCTAATTACAGTTGTTGTTGTTAGTTGTGAAGTTGTGTCCAATTCATTGCGACCCCCACGGACAATGTTTCTCCAGGCCTTCCCACCATCCTCTGGAGTCCATTTAAATCCATGCATACTCTTTTAGTGTTTCCATCCAACCACCTCATTCTCTGTCGTCCCTTTCTTCTTTTGCCCTCAATCTTTTCCAGCATTAAGCTCTTCTCCAGCGAGTCTTTCCTTCTCATTAGATGGCCAAAGTACTTGAGTTTCATCTTCAAGATCTAGCTTTCTAAAGAGCAGCCAGGGTTGATCTCCTCTAGGACTGACCCGTTTGATCGCCTTGCAGTCCAAGGGACTTGCGGGAGTCTTCTCCAGCACCATTGTTCAATTCTTTGATGCTCAGCCTTTCTTATGGTCCAATCTTCACAGCCATACATTACAACTGGGGAAACCATAGCCTTGACTATACACATTTGTGTTGGCAGGGTGATGTCTCTGCTTTTTAATATGCCGTCTAGATTTGTCATCACTTTCTTCCCCAGGAACAAGTTTCATTTGCTTGTTTGTTAGTTTGTTATTTGTATTTATTTATTATTTATTTATTATTTTTATTTATTTGTTTATTTGTTTATTATGTATTTATTTATGTATTTGTTTCTTTGCATTATTATTATTATTATTATTGTTGTTGTTGTTGTTGTTGTTGTTGTTGTTGTTGTTGTACAATTGTATCACAGCGGCCAGTTGTTTCGCCGGATTTGGCATTGGTTACTAGTCGGGCCCCACCCAGGGGCCTAGGACGTCGTAACGTATTTTCGTAATATGCATGCAGTTCCAAGCAGTGCGGCTTTTTGCATTTGACTGATGGTGATTTTGTCAATTTTTAACTGTTTTAAATGTAATTCCAGTGCTTTTGGAATAGCACCCAGTGTGCCAATTACCACTGGAATTATCACTGCTGGTTTGTGCCATAGTCGTTGAATTTCGATTTTTAAGTCCTGGTATCTTGCGATTTTTTCATGTTCCTTCTCGGCGACCCTGTTATCACCTGGTATTGCGATGTCTATGATTGTGACCTTATTTTTCTATTTGTTTGCTTATTTATTTATTTATCCATCCATCCATCCATCCATCCATCCATCCATCCATCCATCCATCCATCCATCTACAGTCCTCTCCTTGAAATCAGTGGTATATCCTGACCGATAGCTAGCCTTCTGACCAACTGCTTCAGCCAAGTTTCCTTTCTGGATGCAGCCAGAAACTTCATCTGGGTATCATGCTTATTTTTCCAGCAGACTTGAAGCTGTTCCAGATCTGCTGTTCTGCTAAATGTCAAATCCTGATTATCAGAGTGCATCCCGGTTTACCATTGACAGCATCATCCACTTATAGGGCAATTTGCCGCATTTGGAAGTGCACAGTAAATTTGTATTCATTATCAGTGGAGTTGGGGGGGGGGGAGTTTGCGACGCAGCCAAAACAAATTCAATTTGTTGGCCAGCCACGAAAATTAAATCACATGCACATGGCACTCAGTCTTTATTATGTTTCACTTCTTCCTACCACTTGTATGTGTAAGGTTGCATATTTGATGGGAAACATCGCAAGGGTGGGCCATTAACAAAACATATCATGTCTCTTCCAGTTAAAACCTCTGCCAACTTAATGGAATATAATATGGTGTAATACTGTGTGTCGGAAACATTGCATGAAACACAAGTAGGATGTGTTCTATTCTAATAGCTGCCATAGCCTTCTTCAGAACTTTTGGCTGGTGAACATGGGTGAATTATTCATGCTGAGGTTTTAAATGTATTGATGGTGTATTATCTACACTGAATAGCTTCTAAACATTTAACCAGAGGCTATGTAATATATTCTTCTAAACAAGACATCCAATGACATCAAGCACGTTAAAAATGGGCATTTCTTTCAGCGAATAACTAGCGTCCTAGATCTACAGTAGATCTATCACCTGTATCCTCAACTCTCACATTATTTTTCTTCTCTTGTCAGTCCAGTATACAGAATGTTTTCAGACAGCCTGGGGAATTCTGGGAGATGAAGTCCACTAAACTACTCAGGTTGGAGACCTCTGCTCGAGACCTTCTCGTTTGAACCTAAGGCTTGTTCTTCAGCTTTCTGGTTAAAGAAAAAAAAATCCCAAAGCTAAAGATAATTGTTGTACTAATTATTTTATTTTGGATGGATGTGTCCTTTTTTTCCTCCCTTCCATTTTACTGTGTCGCACATTTGGAAATGTAAACCACTCCAGCTGTAAGAGTCAATTGGAGTTGGCCAGCTTCTAAATCCAGCAAAAAAACAAAGGCAAAGAGGGGGAAACTTGGAGGAATAAAGTGTTGTTTATTCCATTTGCGTTTAAATAATCAATAAGAAAATCGAATAAGGTTGGTTTTGGGAGACCTAGAAATTCTTGAGTATTGGTAGCGTTCTAAATAATAGTTGAATAATATTTATTGGAATAATAAAAAAATACACAGAAGCAGACCTAGCTATTGACCTGGAAGAAATTTATCAGAACATTTGTGTTATACAACTGCCAGGATGAGTGAATCTGTACTGCTGTGCATTTAGATTAGGATAGCTTAAATCAGTGGTGTGTTTCAAAAAAAATTTGAACCTACTCTGTGGGTGTGGCCTCCTTTGTGGGAGTGGCTTGCCGGCCATGTGTTCTCTCTCTCTCTCTCTCTCTCTCTCTCTCTCTCTCTCTCTCTCTCTCTCTCTCTCTCTCTCTTTCCCTCCTTTAATCTCTCTGTCCCTTTTTCCTTTTTTTCTTTCATCTCTCTCTCACTTTTTCTTTCTTTTTTCTTTTTTTTTTATTTATTTTTTCCTTTCTTTCTCTTTCTCTCTCTGTGTGAGTCTCTGTGTGTGTGTGTGTTTGTCTGTCAATGGTGGGTTTCAAAAAATTTTGGAACCTCTTCTGTAGGTGTAGCCTGCTTTCCAGGTCCACTGGTGGAACCTCTTCTAACCGGTTCGGTAGATTTGACGAACCGGTTCTACCGAACAGGTGCGAACTGGTAGGAACCCACCTCTGACTTAAATCAACTGGCCTCATTATGGATATTGCAAGAGAAATGATCAAATTCCATCAGCCTGCAAACATCGCTGCTTTATTTAATGACATTTCATCTCGCAAAACAATCATGCCTTGAAAAGAAATCTAAACTCGATGTGAACGTCTCAGCTTCCTGCTTCCTTTGCTGCTCTGTCTTCTGATCATTTGTGATACTCCAAAGGCAGACTTTAGAAAACATGAAGGATGGAAGAAGGACAGATAACAGGTGTTCAACAGGTGAGCTCCAGATATTGCTCTTCTGGAGGACTGCTATATAAGTCATCATCAAACAGTCCAATAGAAAGATACACAGAGTTACATGAAAGAAATGAGAAAACAGGAAGAGATAAGTGAGCCACAGTTTAACTGTACCTTATATCTCTGCTCAAGATGCATCTTGGCTTTAGATAGTGCAGTTACCATTGAATATAAATTGCATTTTAATTTTTGTGTGCCTTCCTGAAATAAGAGCCTGAGCTCACTTACATATTGCTATAGATTACAGCAACCTGAACTTACTACCCTCATTTAAAAATAGTTTCCCAAGGCTTCTTCAAATAAAATATTTGCTCCTCCAGCCACAATGGTTTGGAAATGTCATGCAGGAGATACAGCAGGCGATTTAAAAATTCTTTTTTTCTCATTGTCTTTTGTCTATATGAACATAATTTGAGGTAGGCCCGGATGATCATTACCACAGTCCTCCTGTGTTTTTAAGCAGGTGAATTTTCACCAAAACAATAATGTTTTATCTAACTGCATGTTTTTTAAATAAATAAATAAATACAGGGGTACATAAAAGTTAATTCGCGAGACCGCCTACTGCCACATACCTCCCAACGGCCGATAAGATCCCACAGGGTGGGCCTCCTTTGGACGCCGTCATCCAGACAGTGTCGGCTGGCGGGGCCTTGGATGAGAGCCTTCTCTGTGGCTGCTCCAACCCTGTGGAATCAGCTACCCCCAGAGGTCCGGACCTCACCCACCCTCATGGCCTTCAGAAAAGCTGTTAAGACCTGGCTGTTCCAGCAGGCCTGGGACTGTTGACCTTATTATGTAGGGTCCAGTCCCAATCAGAACATATGCGTGTTGGAGAATTTTTTTTTTAATTTTTAATTTTTCTTTTGTTTGTTTTCTTTTCTTGTTCTGTGTAAGCTGCCCGGAGTCCTCCAGGATTGGGAGGCCTATAAATCTAATAAATTGAATTGAATTGAATTGAATTGAATTAATGTAAGAGTATCTAAATCTATCTCAGTGCAAAATGCTCTTTAACAAATTTAATTGATGGACATTAGATTCTGCTGCAAAATTTCTAGTGGGAATTAGTTGAATCGAACTGACCAAGGGGGATTTCTAGTGGGAATTAGTTGAATCGAAAATACCAAGGCAAAGGAAAATTCCTTTTTAAGTGACAAGATCCACATCTGGGTCCCAGTAGTTTTGGAAGATCAGAGTGAGGCGGCAATGATGTGGTTTTCACAATATACCAGATTGGACTACCATAGCAATACCATTTAGACTTATATACAGCTTCACACTGCTTTACAGTGCTGTCTAAGCGGTTTAGAGAGTCAGCATATTGCTCCCAACAATCTGGGTCCTCATTTTACTGACCTCGAAAGGATAGAAGGCTGAGTGAACCTTGAGCCAATGAGGATTGAACTACTGGTAGTCAGCAGAATTAGCCTGCAGTTCTTCATTCTAAACACTGCACCACCATAGTTCATACACCATAGAGCGATGTAATAACTCATTCAGTATATTGTTGGAACCCAATCATTGTCTTAGATGTTCTGTGAATCAGGTCATTATGTTAAAACTAAAATATGGTTGTTACACAAACATAAAAAAAAAACCTAGAAATGTATTCTGTTACTCCGGATAACAAGGGAGAATTTAGCCAGTGCAACATTTTTATTTCAATTTGAAAACGGTGAATCATCAGTGGTGATCATTACATCATAAGATTATACTTGAGTCACAGAAGATTGAGTAACCACAAGGTCTCATAAATTACACCTTGCTGAATTTAGATATCTGCTATTGGTTAGTTCTGTTTCATCTGCAATGTATTTTTGTTGAGGAAGGAATTGTTTGTGACTTTTGGATTCTTCTAATTTCTTATCTTTGCATGAATCCCCATTTCTTGAATTAAGTATTATTTCATTTTTTTCAGAATTTTCCCCTTAAATCCCCTTTTCCCCAATTCAACTTTTATTTGGCCATGCCACCATCCTTTCTCTAGAAAGGAGTAGGTAGGAGGAAACCTGTGTTTCTCTAAAAGCTGTTGAATTTCAGTTCTTAAAAACCCTTTAATTTTCTTAGCAATCTGTATTTTTATTTATTTTACATGTGGTTTATGTTATCTGGCTTCTATTTTTAATGATTTTGTAATTCTTTAATTCCTACTGTATTTATTCTGTGTAACCGCTAAAGGTCTATGATAGGAATATAATCTAACGGTTGGGTTGGCAATATATAAATCAGGTAACAATGTTGTACCTGTTTCTTTAATTCATACTGTAAAATGTGATTGGTTGCTGTTTCCTCAATCAGCCATAAGAGGGAGCCAGAATGACTGTTAGCTCTCTGTTTTGTTAGACGCTGGGCTGATCTGATCTGAGTGCCATGAGCTATTGTAAGTTTTGCAACTGCTAGGAAACTTTGAGTTCTGAAGTGATTATATGATACTGGACTATGTTATTTGGATTATCCCTTAACTGAAAGGCATTGATGACTGACTGTCTTATCTGTTTATGACTTGGACTGTTTGATGGACTCTGATACCTCTATTTCCACGAAAGTAAAAGCCTACCTAAACTGCAGTGTCTCTGTATGATGGTTTTTGTGTTCTCCAACACAACTCTCACAACGCTTCGCTGAACGTACTCGCTCTCCCAATGGGGAGCATACCTAACAGTCTATTTTGACTGAGTTGGCATACAAATATATTAAATAAATAACTAAATAAGCCCTCAAGACTGGCCATGCAATGTATACTTTGCTGGACTTGAGGCTCCTCAGATTCCCAACACCTGGTCTAAATTCATATTTTATTGTTGTCTTTTATTAATTCATCTTCATGGGGTACTGACACATTGGAAATTAAAAAAAAACATTTTGGTGCCATCATATGGTGCCCAATCATAAAATATTGGTTGCAATAGACTGAGTACCTTAGAATTTAGAATTTAGAATTTATTAACATTTATAGGCCGCCCTTTTCCCTGAGGGGACTCAGGACGGCTCACATAAAATCAGGAAGGGGAATACAAACAATAATGTAGACACACATAAGTAAAACTAATAGGCAACATTCATTCATCATTCGGGAGGGGCGGCTATCTTTGTCCCCAGGCCTGACGGGCTAGCCAGTTCTTAAGGGCTGTGCGGAAGGCCTGGACGGTGGTGAGAGTACGAATCTCCACGGGGAGCTCGTTCCAAAGGGTCGGAGCTACTACTGAAAAGGCCCTCCTCCTTGTAGTTGCCAGCCGGCACTGGCTGGCAGATGGAATTCGGAGGAGGCCCAATCTATGAGATCTAATTGGTCGCAGGGAGGTAATTGGCAGAAGGCGGTCTCTCAAGTACGCAGATCCACTACCATGAAGGGCTTTATGGGTGACTAATAGCACCTTGAAGCGCACCCGGAGATCGACAGGTAGCCAGCGCAGCTCGCGGAGGATAGGTGTTATGTGGGTGAACCGAGGTGCACCCACAATCACTCGTGCGGCCGCGTTCTGGACTAGATGAAGTAGCCGGATGCTCTTCAAGGGCAGCCCCATGTAGAGCACATTGCAGTATTCCAGCCTAGAGGTCACAAGGGCCCGAGTGACTGTTGTGAGAGCCTCCCGATTCAGGTAGGGTCGCAACTGGCGCACCAGGCGCCAGTTAAAATAAGAGACTCAAGTTCTCCTCTCCAGAATATAAAACTTCTCCATCCTTTAATTCTGTGATTCCAATCCTCAAATCCACTCACTCAGTCCCTTGTTTTCCTCCTGTTTTTCAGCTAATACCCAACTTCTAACTTGGCCATGTCAAGTGGTCTCCAACCTATCTCTATCCTATCTACAGTTTCCCTAAAAATGTTCCTTCTACCAATTTTACTATTCATTTGGCCTCTGGTTTCTCTTGCTCCTTTCCATCTATGCTGACCCACATCATCCTAGCCCAGTGGTGGCTAGCATTGTTGTCCTCGCATGCCGAAATAATGTGTTTGTGTGTGCCCACACCCATGAAGCAATGCACCCCACCCCCTGCACATGCATGTGCTTCCCCGTGCTCCCCCTGTGAAGGTACATGACCCTCCGGTGCTCTCCCCACACATGTGCATGACCTCCCCGTGCCGCAATTTGGGCCACCAAGCCTCCCTGAAGCCTCCTAGTACCAAAAATGGGCCATGGGGGGTGTACTGCACCCTGCCATGCTCCCCTGCACGTGTGCATGCCCTGCCCCCAGTGCATGGGTGCATGCCCCCCTTGCTCATGCAAGGCAGAGACCCAAAAATCAACTGTTTGGTGGAAGGTGCTGCACATGTGCAGTAGAGCTGAGCTGGGCTGATGGCTTGCATGGCTACAGAGAGGGCTCCATGTGCCACAGGTTCTCCATCACAGTCCTATCCCTTCCTCGGTTTCTGTAAATTGGCACCCAGAATCATCCCCTGAGATTTTGAATTCCATCCCTTAGTTCCCTTTCTTCTCTAAGGCCACCCCAGAGGTAAACATTTAAGCCATCGTCATCTTTAATTCATTGGGATATTTAGGTGGTATTAAGATGGCATGAGAATCAATTCCAACATTACAGTTTGAATTGTTCCTTGGTGGCCAGAAAAACAACATATTTCTTATTTGTTTTTTCTTACTGTTGTGTATAAAAAGTAATTTGTTGTTCTAATTTATTGTTCCAATTAAATAGTTCGCTGTTCAGGCTGGAGTAGTAATTGTGAAGCCTTTTCCTAGCTCCGAGATTACAGCAATTGGGAGCCAGGACTGGGACTATTGGATCATTGGCAATGGCATCTTCATGCACCAGAATAGGCTGGAGAGAAAATCTGGTAAGTACTGAAATATGTGTGTGTGTGTGTGTGTGTGTGTGTGTGTGTGTGTGTGTGTGTGTGTTGCATTTGTGCTGATAAATAAATAAAGGGAGACTAGTATAGATCTATTTCAAGCTATTTAGCTCTCATCAGCTAGCCATACCCTTACTGGGATTTGAATCTGGGCTGGATTACATATTAGGCAGTTATATTAGCCACTAGGCCACAGGCTCTCCTCCTTTATCACCTCGGCTCTTATATATAATATATTATAAAGATATATATGTATACGTATACGTATACGTATACGTATATGTATATGCAGGGACGTGCAGTCACTAGAGGCAAGGGAGGCGGAGCCTCACCAGTCTCCTCAGGAAATAACATTTTGTTTAGATCAATTAGCAAAGTACCTAAGTTCTCCCTGCATGAAGCACAGCCCTGTCTTTGCTTACTGTCCTAGATAACAAGGGTAAATAAAACATGAAAACAAAGTGTTCATGTGCAACGATATACATAGCAAAGGCTTGAGAAGCTTGCAAGTGGAAGGATTTCTTAATCCTGGGGAGACTATCAATATTCAGGAGCCTGTGAGATAGTTTATGAAGTGCATCCATTATTATACCTGCATAAATTCAGTTCAGAAAGCTTCTGTAATATTGTTTGATCCTGACATCCTTATTCATGTAAAAACTCCCACTGAGGCGGTATTACTAAAGTATCACAGGCTTAATAAACACATTTATAAAGGAATTTCAACCATGGGTGGAACCTACCACCGAATCCTTTTGAAGTGCAATCTTCCATACACCTCCCACAATGCTGAAAAAAATTCTAATTGAGAACAAAGTTGTGTAACTTTTCATCCGTCGCAGGGCCGTTTTGCAATGTAACTACCCCCGGAGCTCCAAACATAATTTTACAGATAACACAAACAATACTTCCCAGCAGCAAAATTAAAAGTACTTCTGGCGACTTTTACTGAGCATATTCATTCAGTGCAATTGGACATTCAAAACTAGAATGAAAGGTTCATGCTATGCAGGGAAAATCCTGTATTCATTTAAACATTGCCCTTAAAAACTGCACTTAATCAAATACTTGCAGTTGCAGTGAGAAATGGGATTATTTAATTTCAACCATCAATGTCAATGGACATCCCTCATCTCCCTTTCTTCCAAGCCTAAATTTAGAAAGGTATTTAAGGGTATCCCTAGATCCTGGAGAGGGATAGAGGCATATCAATCTGGTCTCAGAATCCAATGAGACAATGATAACAGGAGATAACTGTTCCACAGGCAAACATTTGCATGTGTTCTACCAATATTTATTTATGCAGTGTGAAGTACCCGTGGTTCGCCTCATGAGGCCAATGTTGAGAAAACACATGGACACAAGCTTTCTCGGGATGAGGCGACCCAGAATGGAGTCTGGTAGCCCCTTTTATTGAGATAGGACAAAGGCAGGAGGAGCAATCAGCATGTGATTAAAGACAGCCTGTAAAACTACAATTGCTAATCTACTGCTCAGGGAAGTTCTGTCTATATATGGTCAAATCCTGGGCATCGTTGGGTAAGGCACATCTAGAGCGAACTATCAGGATGTTATGGAGTTTGTTTTTTCCTGTGTGGTTCAGCATGGCTGCGCATGCCCTGTTATGCACTGGGTCATGGGTGACTGCCACACCTACACAAGGAATTATATTACAACAATGCAGTATTTTATTTACCTATTTCTGGAATGTTCTCTAATTTTGTAATATCCTTCTTTACACCAGATTAGAGCTGAAATAAGAAAACACCCATTTTGTGAGTCAATGAGTCAACTGCTAATTTATACATTGAAACCCAGTCTTTCGGAAAACATGCTTAACTTTATACATTATTGTCTGAATAAAATTATTGGATGGGACCACATAACCCTTCCTTCCTTTTCCTGTCTGTCAGATATTAAGCCGAGGTGGCACAGTGGTTAGAGTGCAGCACTGCAGGCTACTTCAGCTGACTGCAGTTCTGCAGTTCGGCTGTTCAAATCTCACCGGCTTAAGGTTGACTCAGCCTTCCATCCTTCCGAGGTGGGTAAAATGAGGACCCGGATTGTTGGGGGCAATATGCTGACTCTGAAAACAGCTTAGAGAGGGCTGAAAGCCCTATGAAGCGGTATATAAGTCTAACTGCTATTGCTATATTATATAACACAGTATCATATTAGTCAATATCTTGCTTAGATTAGTTTATCTCATATGAAAAACCTTGGACCTCTTTAACAAGCCAAGAAGGAAATGGACCTAAAGACCAAGTGGTTTTGCTCATAGTCCTAAGGAACCTGTTAATTCCTTCAGGCTCAACAAACGCAAACCACTCCTAGATAACTGGGCAAGATTCCTCCTCAAGCAGCTGCTCCAGACTTGAAACAAGATTGGCATTCAGCTCTAAAAAAAACTTCCAGTGACTTTGTTTGACAGATACTGAACACATTCCTCCCCATACCTCCCAAGAAAGCTCATATGATCTGAACAGGGCAGCTATCTGTAAATGCAATAAAAGTGAAGAAATGCAGATAGTTTGCTTCATTTTTCACCAGAAAATAGGTTTAAAAAGTAGCTCTAAGTCATGTTCTGTTGAGTTCACCTTTTGTTGAGTCACCAGCGATCTCTTTTCATCTTCCTCTGTAAACCATGGGCAGTAACAGCATCCTCAAGAGAGGAGAAGTTGCATGGATACTATCCAATCTAAAACATCATCCAACTTCTTATTCTAAGCCGTGCCCAAGGATTTGCATGGACATACAGCAGATCAACAAGAACACACCATCTGGGCCTATCAGTTGCTGAGGAGGTCAATCTAATGGGTTCAGCATCTCTGCAGTGAATAGTAACACTAGTGTTCTGCAATTCGTTCTAACCATGACAAGGGAACTCCCACAATTTCAAATCAGATCCCCCAATTTCAGCCCCCACTGCTCCATCAGACACACCCAATCAGGCTTTGGATAAAGCCATCATACTGGCATGATATTCTGAGCTGCCTTAGACCTCATTTCGAGTGAAGGAAAATTGAAGACCTATGGAGAACAGCAAAAGTAGCGACAGCCAGAAGCCAGTGCCTCTGAAGGTCTTCTGATAAGGTACTGGAGCCTGAGACCAGGGAATATAAAACTAGTATAAGGTGATGGTCCAGCTCACTTCTTGTTTCCCATGTATTGTCCCATCCCTACCCTCCTCCTCCTCCCAACAGCAACTCCATCGCAGAAACCAGGCCCATTGAAATACATCACACTCCCCACTTAGCTACAGCACACTCTCACACACCAGATTCAGAAGTAGCCTTTCCCTGCTGCTCCCATCAACTGTAGAGGGCCCCTTTTCCCTCCTCTCTCCTACCAATTCCTCTTCTAACTCTCAACCAAAAGAGGAATCAACCTTTATTCCAGAGGTGAAATGCTACCGCTTCGGATTGATTTGCCTGAACTGGTAGTAAAAAAATGCTACCTGTTCGGGTGAACCGATATTTCTAACAACCAACTATGATGCACAATTTATATTAGCTGGAAAGCATGATTTCCTGCTTTCTAGCTAATCTAAATCGCTTGGCACTCCCTCACTGTTCTACTTACCTTTGCAGGGACGCACAGTAGCAGGCTCTGCCCACCCACCTGGATGTCATCACATCTCTTTTTGACACTCTGTGCATGCGTGGAAGGTCCTGCGCATGCGCAGAGGTGGCACATGCAAGCAGAGAGTGCATGCATCCATACACACTCACATTCACGAACCGGTAGCGAAGGTAAGTAGATTTCACCCCTGCTTTATTCCACAATGGGAAATCCATAGACCAATAATCAAGGATTTAATCATGAGGTGGAAGCCATGTCATTTTCTTCTTCCTTGGGACTATCAGGAAGGAAGGCAAAATATATCCACAAGAGAAGGAAGATCACAACAGCCTGTTATTCCACTATCTTCCTCCCCCCTGCTCCCCCATCCACTGGCCTGGCCACTCACATCTGGGAATATGAATATGTGTGTATGATTTTGCATGCAAATGAAGCTACATTGTTGGCTGACACACTGAATAATTTGCAGTGGCTATTATATTATATGAGGCATTGAAGAGTGCGGATGTGAAAATGAATGTATCAAGGACCAAATTGTCTTCAACAACAACAACAACAACAAAAGGAGTGAACTTCTATGCAGCAAGTTATTCTGCATATAAATAGTGAAAAACTGGAGGAAGGAAGGGAATGGTGTATGGCAAAATGAGATGGGAACTGAATAGAGTAATTTTAATATATGCAAATAATTTAAAAAAAAGTAATCAGAAATACATGATCTAGTATGAAAATAAATATTTGGCCAAAAAAAATTGCTATGAATAAAAGCATGATTTTGTCTACCTTGTTATATAGAAATGAATTGAGTATGTCACAGAAGATATTCTGACAAGTTGAATGCAGTGGGAACAAGAAGAGACAGAGGTAAGAATGAATTAGGGTTGAATGACTACAAAAGTGATTAACCCATACAAAAAAAGTATGCTATGGTGGTTTGATACTGTCAAGAAATAAATGAAGTTTGAACAGCAAAACAGATTTAAGAAGGAAGAATCACTGGGTCAAGAAGAAGAGGAAGATTTTCTATGTGTGTGTGTGTATGTGTATGTGTGTGTATATGTATATGTGTGTGTGTATATCTACATACATACATACATACATACGTACGTACACATATAAACATACACACACATATGTGTGTATGTGTGTGTGTGTGTGCGCACATGTGTGAATGCATGCGCGCTCGTCTTGTTGTATTTGGGTCTTTTCTTGTGTAAGATTGAGATTGTCTTGGCAACATTTCGGCGAGGTACCACTCGCCATCTTCAAGCTGGTGCTTTTGGCTTCATGCTTGTGCGAGTAAAGCGTGGTTGGAGCTGCCGTCTCTCTATAAATCTTGGTGTGTGTGTGTGTGTGTGTGTGTGTGTGTGGAGTGCTGGCTTTGTTGCTGTAAGTGGGTTGATTCGCTGTGTAGTTGCATCCTGATTGATAGATGGAGTTGATGTTTGTAGATTGGTCGGCTGTTTCATATCATCTGTGTTGGCTGAGGTGCTGGCTGTGTGTCTGTGGTTCTTTTGTGTTGTAATGACCTGGGTGGTGGATGGGGCTCATTTGTTGACTAGGTCTGGTTTCCAGATGTCTGGTAGGCGGGAGGTATCATCATGTTTATTCATGTTGTGGGAGTGTTTTTCTATTTTGATGGTTTCCATAATTATTCTCTTGTTGAAGTGTTCATTTTTGGAGATTAATTTGGTTCCTTCAAAATCAATTTCATGTCCTGTAGCTTTAAGGTGCTGGAAAAGGGAGGAATTTTTTTTCTTTTTTTCTTACTGCGTTCTTGTGTTTTGCGATGCGTGCATTTATTCTCCTATTAGTTTGTCCAATGTATGTGGTAGGGCAGATTTTGCATGGTATTTCGTAGACTCCTTGGTTTTCTAGCTGGATTTTGTCTTTGGGGTTTCTTAAGATGTTGGCTATTTTTTGATCAGTGTTGAAGGCTGTTTTGATATTGTGTTTGTGGAGAATGTTGCTGATTTTATCCGTGCTGCCTTTGATATAAGGGAGGACGACAATGCCGTTGTCCTGTTCTGTGTCTCGGTTTTTTGGGGGTGTCTCCTTTTGGATTACAGATGATATCTATATCACCACCCTGCACAGATTAACTCCGTAGCCAAGACCCTCATCTCCAGAACCAAACGCCTAGCTGACAAAGACCACCTGAAAACTGAATTACACACTCTCACAAATGTATTAATTTCCAACAGATCCCCCCCAAAAAAACACAATTATCAACCTAATCCAAAGAGAGACACCCCCCACCAAGATTTATAGAAAGATGGCATCTCCGACCATGCTTTCAGCTGAAAACACCAGCTTGAAGATGGTGAGTGAGACCTCACTGAAACATTGCCAAGACAATCTCAATCTTACACGGGAAAAGACTCAAATACAACAAGACCAGCATACCTACACTCTTGAAAATCTACAAACACACACACACACACACACACACACACACTGATGAGTTCTTGACAAAAAAAACCAGAAATGCATGAAACAATTCATAGGCATAGAAGACGCAGGGGCTGAGGATAGAAAGGTAAAGACTGATATAAGAGGTGCTGGTTTTATCAATTAGTGTTAGCTGTTTCCTTTGCCTTAAATAAAGTATTTGGCTTATTTCATATTCTTTGTCAACTCTCTGCATAATCTCATTTACCCTGTATGAGAACCACGTGATCAGTTTGCGTGTATGTAGTGCCACCTTCGGGATGTGGTAGCTTAGTGGCTAGGACACTGAGCTTCTTGATTAGAAAGGTCAGCAGTTCAGCAGTTCGAATCCCTAGTGCTGCATGACGGAGTGAGCTCCCATTACCTGTCCCAGCTTCTGCCAACCTAGCAGTTTGAAAGCATGTAAAAATGCAAGTAGAAAAATAGGGACCACCTTTGGTGGGAAGGTAACAGCGTTCCGTGAGCCTTTGGTACTTAGTCATGCCGTAGCCATATGACTACGGAGACGTCTTCGGACAGCGCTGGCTTTTTAGCTTTGAAATGGAGATGAGCACCGCCCCCCTGGAGTCAGGAACAACTAGCACATATGTGCGAGGGGAACCTTTACCTTTTAGTGCCACCTTGAACGGCCACGTTGAACAGCTGCTTCAGGCTCCCTGGGATATACAACCTTCTCAGCGGTGACTTGTCAAATGGCTGTGGCAGCTTCTTAGACATGAAATTACTACTTTTTCCTTTTCACAAGATGTTACACAGGGGAGCCACTTTAAAGTGTTCTCTGTAGGCTATAAAATGAAGGGTGGACCTACTGCCTCTAAGGAAGGGTTACTGGTAGTACTATGCATTGTGCTACTGAAGGCCATCCCCTGCCTTCTTGGGGCAGGCATTAACACTGTAAGGGGACTACTTTGAGGTCTTTTGTTTCCTCCTGATGACCTTCCATGAGCTGGATTGTGAACCACTAAGCAGGAGGTACTTTGGCTAGCGAATTTTATTAAAAGCATGTGCGAACTATTGTTCAGATCCTCAGATGCATGGAGTGGATCTAAATTGTGATGGGAGAAAAGAGGATAGGCAGGATGGTTATTCAGATGCAGGTTACATGAATGAAGGTTATTTTTTGGCCAAGCGTGATTCGATACACAAGGAACCTGTCTCCAGTGTATAAGCTCTCAGTTTACAACAACAAAGTGATAATCATAGAAACAACAAAGTGATAATCAGAATAGCAACATCACTTAGACTCATACACCGCTTCACAGTGCTTTACGGCCTTCTCTAAGTGGTTTACAGAGTCAGCATATTTCCCCCCAATAATCTGGGTCCTCATTTTACTCACTTCAGAAGGATGGAAGGCTGAGTCAACCTTGAGCCTGGTGAGATTTGAACTGCCAAATTGCAGGCAGCCGGCAGGCAGCAGAAGTAGCCTGCAGTGCTGCATTTTAATCACTGCTCTGGTATCTACCTAAGATACCAGTAGAAGTAGGTAATAGGAAAGATGAGAAGGATACTAGTAATATAGCCCTACTACTTATCCTTAGGCATAAGACCATGCTGTGGGATTTAGGTGTTTAGCAGAGTGATGGCATGGGGAGGATTTGTCTTTGTGTCTATTTGTTTTGGCATGCAATGATCTGTTATGGCATCCTGAGGGGAGGAGTTTTAAAACAATTTATGTCCAGGATATGAGGGCTCTTTTGACATTTTCTCAGCCCTCCTGCTGGCTTGTGCAGTATAGAGCAGGCTGGTTGAGATTGTTTTCTATGCTAACTATGCATTGAAGTCTATACTTGTTCTGTTGGTTCCTGTGCTGAATAGGACAAACCGGTTGCTCTCAAAGCGGTGTTCATCTCCATTTCAAACCCAAAGAGCCAGCGCTGTCCGAAGATGTCTCTGTGGTCATGTGGTCGGCATGACTAAATGCAGAAGGAGCATGAATGTTACCTTCTGTTGTGGCCCAGCAGGAGCTGTTGGAGCTGCCACCAGACTCCGACAGCGAGGGGTCCTATGAGTCGGCTTTGGAGGATGTGGAGGACCCTGAACTCCGAGCAGGGTGCAGAGAGGCTGGTTGGCCACCAGGAGGCGCCTGAGCCTTGGACCAGTGGAGAAGAGACAAGGGAGTGTGATCCGGATGTCAGCAGAGGGGAGGAGCCAAGGGAGTTGTTCCTAGATACCCTGCACCGGAGAGCTAATAGGCATAAGGAACAATTACGCAATTACAGGAGGTAATTGCACTCAGCTGGTGGTAATTAGGTTCCTCTCCAGACTATAAAAGGGATGCTTGTGCACACACCCCTTTTGCAGAAGTCAACGCAGGAACTAATGTCAGAGAACATTATTGTGAGCTTGGCAGCCTGGATTGCTGCCACGGTTTATCTATGCTGGATTGCTGCCCAAGGTTGTCTGTGCCAGTTTGCTGCCAAGGACCTGTCTGTCTGTTAATTAAATGCCGTAACTTATCTTTGGCTCAGAGTGTGTGTTGGTGTGGGACGAGGGGGGGTCAGAACACCTTCCCACCAAAGTGGTGCCTATTTTTCTACTTGCATTTTTACGTGCTTTAGAACTGCTAGATTGGCAGAAGCTGGGGCAAGTCACGGGAGCTCACTCCATTATGGGGTGCTAGAGATTCGAATTGCCGACCTTTCTGATCGACAAGCTCAGAGTCTGAGCCACTGAGCCACCGTCTCCCTTTATAAACAATTACAACATTTAAAACACCTATTGCCTTTTCTGGGATCTTCTAAGGTAGCCTGAAATACTTTAATGTATGGGAGTTCAGTAATCTCTCCCCCTTCCCCTCCCTAGGAGGCTGAAATGTTCTTAGTACTATTTTGTCCTTGGTTTGAGCCCTGATGTCGAGCGTGAATCCGTTAATTCTTTTGCACAGCATTTGGCTTGCTTGTCCTACGTAGATCCAGAGGGGTAATGCTGGCAGATGATGACATATATATCCCATTAGAAGAAGAATATGCGAAGGAGATATTGGGCCGCTTAGAAACCTAATCTTCCATGGCTCTAAATGACACAGGGAATCTAAATGAACTCATATCGTTCCACAGACGATCACTTTCCAGATGATAGTTGGCAATGTTAGGAATTGGAGTGCAAGACCCCGAACCATCAAGCATATCCTTAATTTCTCCGGTGAGGTTCTGGGGACAGAGATTGAAAGGCCCACATGTGACAATCAGGAGCTGCTTGGCAAGTTTTTCTCTTTTTTTTCTTTTGTTCAAAGGCTGCTTTTAAAATTCTAATCTTCTCCCTTCCTTAATGTCAAGAACAGAGTCACCTGTCACAAATTGCTCTGATCTCTCTAGTAGGGGAAAAAACGTAATTGCCGCATCTCTGTCACATCTTACAAGCATCCTTTTTGGTGTGAAAGGCCAATGACAGATCTAACAAAATATGTAAAAAGAATGCTTTTCCCCAGGGGAGGGGAGGAGAAAGGAATACTCATCGGTCAGTAGATCCTCAATATATAATTAGCACCTTGGCACCAGTAGGCTATTGCATGTAGCACAGATATTATACCAAGGAGAAAAGCTATCTCTACAAAAGCCACGGAGAAATTATCTGCATCAATGGTGAGATTCAATTTTTTTTTGCTACCGGTTCTGTGGGCGTGGCTTGGTGTGGCATGGCAGGGAAGGATACTGCAAAATCTCCATTCGCTCCACACTTCAGGGGAAGGCTACTGCAAAATCTCCATTCACTCCACACTCTAGGGAAAGGTTACTGCAAAATCTCCATTCCTTCTTCACTCCAGGGGAAGGATACTGTAAAATCTCCATTCTTTCTCCACTCCAGGGGAAGGATACTGCAAAATCTCCATTCACTCCACACTACAGGGGAAGGTTACTGCAAAATCTCCATTCACTCCCCACTCCAGGGGAAGGTTACTGCAAAATCTCCATTCCTTCTCCACTCCAGGGGAAGTATACTGTAAAATCTCCATTCTTTCTCCACTCCAGGGGAAGGATACTGCAAAATCTCCATTCACTCCACACTACAGGGGAAGGTTACTGCAAAATCTCCATTCCTTCTCTACTCCAGGGGAAGGATACTGCAAAATCTCCATTCACTCCACACTACAGGGGAAGGTTACTGCAAAATCTCCATTCCTTCTCCACTCCAGGGGAAGGATACTGCAAAATCTCCATTCACTCCACACTACAGGGGAAGGTTACTGCAAAATCTCCATTCTTTCTCCACTCCAGGGGAAGGCTACTGCAAAATCTCCATTCACTCCACACTACAGGGGAAGGTTATTGCAAAATCTCCATTCCTTCTCCACTCCACGGGAAGGATACTGTAAAATCTCCATTCTTTCTTCACTCCAGGGGAAGGATACTGCAAAATCCCCATTCCCTTTCCATTCCAGGGGAAGGATACTGTAAAATCTCCATTCCCTCCCCACTCCAGGGGAAGGATACTGCAAAATCCCTATTCCCTTCCCATTCCAGGGGAAGGATACTGCAAAATCCCCATTCCCTTCCCATTCCAGGGGAAGGATACTGTAAAATCTCCATTCCCTCCCCACTCCAGGGGAAGGATACTGCAAAATCTCCATTCACTCCACACTACAGGGGAAGGTTACTGCAAAATCTCCATTCTTTCTCCACTCCAGGGGAAGGCTACTGCAAAATCTCCATTCACTCCACACTACAGGGGAAGGTTATTGCAAAATCTCCATTCCTTCTCCACTCCACGGGAAGGATACTGTAAAATCTCCATTCTTTCTTCACTCCAGGGGAAGGATACTGCAAAATCTCCATTCACTCCACACTACAGGGGAAGGTTACTGTAAAATCTCCATTCTTTCTCCACTCCAGGGGAAAGTTACTGCAAAATCTCCATTCCTTCTCCACTCCAGGGCAAGGCTACTGCAAAATCTCCATTCACTCCACACTACAGGGGAAGGCTACTGCAAAATCTCCATTCACTCCACACTACAGGGGAAGGTTAATGCAAAATCTCCATTCCTTCTCCACTCCAGGGGAAGGATACTGTAAAATCTCCATTCTTTCTCTACTCCAGGGGAAGGATACTGCAAAATTTCCATTCACTCCACACTACAGGGGAAGGTTACAGCAAAATCTCCATTCCCTCCCCACTCCAGGAGAAGGTAAGTGCAAAATCTCCATTAACAACAATAAGAGAGAAACTAGAGAGGGGTGTTGGTTTAGTGGCGAAGCCTTAGAAATCAGGACACTTGTGATTTCTAGTCTGTCCTTAGGCATGAAAGCTGGCTGGCTGATCTTCGGTTAGTCTCAACAAGAGTGCTGTTGTGAGGAAAATAGGGGGAGGAAGGAGTATGATGTACATTCGCTGCCTCAATTATTGATAAAAATAAATGAAGCAATAAAGGTGTGATAAAAATTTAATAGAGAAAAATAAGTTTAGTGGTCAGAGACAGCTAATAATTGGTGTTTTTTTTAATAAAAACCAATTGAATACACTTTTCAAGATCAGATGTTGGAATAGCGATAGCAACTATACATCTATATGATTTAAAGTAGCATTTTGGTAAAAGTTTAACAAGGAACATGAAAATAAAATCTTTCAACGTTGTTTTGAGCAACGCAGTAATGCATGTTTGGAGTTCAAATGATGAAAAAACACAGAGTTAGTAATATTTTTATGCAGGAGCTTGCCTGAACCAACACATTTTTCCATCCTCTTGTTACAATATAGGCTCCTATGGGGGCGGGAGGGGGGAAGGTATAACAAGCAGAAAAATACATGATTTGTGCTTTTTAAGCCTCCCCAGCTGACACAGCAACAGTACTTTGGATCAAAGAGCCCCATAAAATGGAAAATGAATGATTGGGAGAGATAATCATAATGCCTTCAGATTTTGAAGAAAATTAATGGACTATTTTCCAATAAAGCTTTTCCTTCTTTGAAAGAAACCATTTGTGGACCCCTGCTTCATCCCGGTAATCAAAAAATGGGATTCGTTTTTATAGAATTTAAATTCCTCCTGTCTCCTGTGTCACGTTCCGGCGTTCACGTTACATACAAACAGAGATTCACCACTCCTCCTCCTCCTCCTCCTCCTCCTCCTCCTCCTCCTCCTCCTCCTCCTCCTCCTCCTCCTCCTCCTCCTCCTCCTCCTCCTCCTCCTCCTTTTCAGCTGAATAAATTTGATTATTGATTGTTAATGCAGCTATTCTCAGCTATAATTTTTACAAATCCAGGCTATGAACTGAGCTAAGGCAGACACTCAAAGGGAATTCTCAGTCTCACACAGACTTTCCTTACTAATAAAAGGTCAGTGCAATCTCAGTGACAGTATGCCAGTTTTGTCACTGTTTCAGTGACAAATTAATTGGAATGTAAATAAGTTTCCCATAGAAATTTAGTGAACTGCTGCTTGAAGTAAAAGTGGTTAGTGCCAGGATATATCATTCTCATTGGATCAAGGGCTGAATGCAGGTAAGTGCAGTCAGAAGCCAGAGTGGGTTTGATAGTTAAGAAAATTGCATTCTTATAATAAAAATAAATAAATGTAACTTCATGCGAGTCATTTACCCCCATAAAATATCCCTATCTCAAAAGTATAAACATTGGGACTATCTTTGCATAGACCCATTCTTGGGATAAACTGGCCTCATAAACTTTGTTCTTCGCCTGGAGTCCTACGGGATTGGGTGGCATACAAATCTATTAAATTACTAATTACTAATTCTTGGAAGGCTACAAAACTTTGTGATTTGTCTCAAATTAATGAAAGTCAGAGCCACCATTCCCAATCAGGTGTCTTGCAGCACCTTTTCCAACCAATTTAATTTTATTAAAAGGCAGCTCACAAAAGCTTATAAATTTTAATAAAATTAATTTGTTGGAAAGGGTGATATCAGACTCTTGATTTTTTTTTCCCAATCCCAACCAAGAATGCAAAAACTGTATTGGCTATGTTCAAAATGAGGTGTTGTTTTTTTTTCATCACTATATATGGATGGCCCAAAAAAGCAGGGATGGTTTTATTCACATTTTCAAGGGACCAATCTAAATGAAACTAGAAATACGGATAGGACATTGACATCATGCAGATCAGTGGTGGGATTCAAATATTTTTACTATTGGTTCTATGGGCATGGCTTTGTGGGCATAGCAGGGGAAGGATACTGCAAAATCCCCATTCCCTCCCCACCCCACTTTCCAGCTCTGATCTCCTGTTCAGGGCAACAAAAGAAGATCAACTGGAAGACAGTGGGGGCAGGGCCAGCCTATTTACCGGTTCTCCAAACTACTCAAAATTTCCGCTACCGATTCTCCAGAACCTGTCAGAACCGGCTGGATACCCCCTCTGATTCACATTTATGCGCTAATTTGATGTATAAGAATGCCTTTCACCTTCCTAGGCACCCAAGGCAGCCTACATAGTAATCTGCTCTCCACTTTAACTATTAACAACAACCTTACAAGGGAAGTTAAACTGTGAGAAAGTGATTGTTCCAAAGGGAGGAGGGTCTTGAACCTGCCTCTCCCAAAGTTCAAAGTTGCATACTTCAGCCCCAATACAACTCTTAATTCAAAATGCATCAGACGTGAACAACCATACCCACATGTATAGAGTTCAAACGAACTATTGTATATGCCTATTTCACAGGAATCTCCACCAAGTGGAAGCTTTTGCTTAGGAGAGATGAGATAAGGCTCAGTGTCAGGCCTTGAAGCTATCTTTTGCTGCCACAATTATTGCCATGGGAAACTGGGAGCGGGGATTATATGGAGTGAGATAGATATAGTCAAAAGAACATTCCTTTTGTCAGAGAGTCAAGGTCATCCTGCCCTGCACCTGGAATGGTATGACTGGGAGGCATCTCCAGTTGAGACAGTGCTTGATTGCACCATAGGATAGACATCTGTGTGTTGCGTAGGGACTTGAACTTTCAGTTGGGTAGGGTAAACCTGGAAACGTTCAGATTCGGGTTTTCCTAGATGTGCCAATATGACATTTCTAATAAAATGGAACTCTGAGGAATCTCTCAAGCCTCGGAGTCTTCTTTCGTTAAGGGTGTCACTTGGAACCCTGACACTCAGAGGCTATGGGGATGTGGGTGGGATCCAGAGGTGGCTTCCTACCAGTTTGCACCTATTTGGTAGAACCAGTTTGTCAAATCTACCGAACCGGTTAGAAGAGGTTCCACCAGTGGACCCGGAAAGCAGGCCACACCTACAGAAGAGGTTCCAAAAATTTTTGAAACCCACCACTGGCAAGGATCTTGTAACTTGACAGCTTTAAGACTTGCATGCTTCAATGCCAGAATTTCTGAATAGCTACTTGGACCAACCTAAGTACTAATTCATAATTTCATATCCGGTCATATAGGCGGCAAGCCACTCCCATCCTGTCACATGGGTGGTAAGCCACTCCCACAAAGGAGGCCACACCCACAGAGTAGGTTCCAACAATTTTTGAAACCCACCACTGGTGGGATTAGATCTTGCTCTCTTGTGTTTACATAAGGAGCCCAGACTAATTCTGCACTTAAGCCCTACTTCAGTTGCTTTCCAACAAAGTGAGTATAGCAATAGCAATAGCAATAGCAGTTAGACTTATATACCGCTTCATAGGGCTTTCAGCTCTCTCTAAGCGGTATAGACAGTCCTCAGTTTACAAGCATTTATTAACCATTCAAAGTTAAAAAAGCACTAAAATAAGTGACATTTTTCACACTTATGACAGTGGTGGGTTCCTACTGGTTGGAACCAGTTCTCCCGAACTCGTAGTGCTGCCTTCAAACAGAGAGTGAACAGGTTCTCTGTTCCTTTGAAAGTGGGCCCATCCATTCACCCATGGGTTATACTTAGTTTTATTTCAGCTTCTGAAGCCCAGCTGTTCCGGGACGGCAGATTGAATTGCACTTCTCAGCTGTCAAGCAATCAAGAGCCAAGGTGGCGCAGTGGTTAGGGTGCAGTACTGCAGGCCACTTCAGCTGACTGTTATCTGCAGTTCAGCGGTTCTAATCTCACCGGCTCAAGGTTGACTCAGCCTTCCATCCTTCCGAGGTGGGTGAAATGAGGACCCAGACTGTGGGGGCGATATGCTGACTCTGTAAACCGCTTAGAGAGGGCTGAAAGCCCTATGAAGAGGTATATAAGTCTAACTGCTATTGCTATTGCTATTGTTTCCCCCTTTTTTTTTTTGAGTAATTTACATTCAATTGCGCAAAGCGTGTGCGCAGCAAACTGGTAGTAATGCCAGTAGGAACCCACCACTGACTTACAACTGTTGCAGCATTCCCCATGGTCACATGAGTAAAGTTTGCATGCTTGACCACTGGCTCATATTTGTGACAGTTGCAGTCCCCTGGGATCATGTGATCCCCTTTTGCAACCTTCTGACAAGCAAGGTCAATAGGAAAGCAGGGATTCACTTAACAACCGGGTTACTAACTTTAACAACTGCAGTGATTCACTTAACAACTGTGGGAAGAAAGGTCGTAAAATGGGGCAAAAGTTACTTAACTAATGTCTCACTTAAGAAACAGAAATTTGGGACTGTCTTTTTAGAGAAAAATGTGCAGAAAACTGTACACGGTAAGAAAATTGCTAATGGATGGAGAGATTTATGATATAAACTAAAACCGACTACATTTGCATTCATTCATATATTAGTAGCCTGGCTGAGAATTGTGGCACCTAGGCTTGCTATTACCTTCGCTTGTTTATGGAGCCCGAGAAAGAAAAGTCTGCCTTTGAAAATCTGAAGATAATGAATTCAAGGGCAGATTTAAAATTCATTTAATAAATGGACAATGGACGGCTATGAAATTAGAAGGGGAGGCTTAGATTAAGCGAACTGAACTGGAGGAGGGAAGAAAGAAAAATGCTCCAACATTTGTTCTTCCAAAAGATGAATGCTGCTGGTTATAAAGTCAAATGGGTTAAGCATTTAGAGGAAATGTTTTGTCCTTGCTGCTGATTTGGAAGGGAAAATATGAACTTCTCCATTCTTCATGAAGTGAAATCACTTTAGGCTAAAGCTGCAGTGTGTTGGCAAATCAATGATAATCTCTTTTCACCTTTTGGAACCATTTATGACAAAAGAGAGCTTCCCCATTTACACATTTGAATCGGACTTGGATTCAGACAAGGGGAATTATCATTGCAGACCTGAACTAAAATCTCTTAGCCTGCACAGGCTTTGCCATTGTTGAACAGTTCTTCAAAAGAGGGAGGAAAGAGGAAACCTCAGTATCGAGCAATCAATAAGAAATTTTGTTTAAAATATACCATAAGTTATTTTAAATACCCAATTATGATTGGGAGGATAAACTTTGCACAAGAAGGAAAAGAGATACTGTAAGTACAAGGAATATGAAAGTGGGAACTGAAACTTGGAGAATAGGTAGCACTGATGAACTTCTCTCTCTCTCTCTCTCTCTCTTTCTCTCTCTCTCTCCCTCCTTCCTTCCCTCCCTCCCTCTCTCCTTCCTTCTCTCCCTCCCTCTCTCATTCACTCACTCTCACTCTCTCCTGTGTCTATGTCTATGCATATACACACACAAACACAGATACACAAACCAACTTGCACACAGACACAGAAACAGACGTAGACAGACATAGACTAGAGACCTACACATTATATATACATTTAAAGTAAATTTAAGCAAGAACGGCTTCATATATATTGCATACATGCTGCAAGATAAATACAAAGATTTATAGAATGGTTTTTAAAGCCTACTCTAATAGTTAGAGCAAATCAGTTGAACAGGGGAAAAAAATGGAATTAATTATTTGCCTATATGTTTGAGTGTTTTTAACATTTTTAAACAATAATATAAGGAAAATTTTGGCATTACATTCAAATTTTCATATTTTTTTGTAATGGAAACTACTTAACATATTCTGCTTGGAACTTTTACTTAGTATCATATTGAATAATAATTGTGCAGCCACAATAATTATCTGCTCATTCATAGATAATATTTTATTACCTATTTATTTATCATTATAAAATAAAGAGATCTGATTAAGACTAAAAGAATAATTATTTATTTATTTATTTATTTATTTATTTATTTATTTATTTTTATTAATAGGGTTTGTATGCCGCCCACTCTCGAGAGACTCAGGGCGGCTTATAGATAAAAAGAAAGGGGGAACATACAAAAATAAAAAAACAACATTAAAAATTCCACAACATTCATAGCTCAGAGTGGTGCTGGATAAATCAACAGCCCCAGGCCTGCCGGAACAGCCAGATCTTGGTCGCTTTGCAGAAGGCCGGAAGGGTAGTAAGGGTCCAGATCTCCACGGGGAGATCGTTCCATAGGGCCGGAGCAGCTACAGAGAAGGCCCTCCCCTAGGGAGTCACCAGCCGACATTGACTGGCAGATGGAATCTGGAGGAGGCCTAGTCTGTGCGATCTTATAGGTCTCTGGGAGGTAAATGGCAGGAGGCGGTCTCTCAGGTAGCCAGGTACTTAAGCAAGCACAGATATGGTTAATATAGGGAAATATCTATCTATATTTGTATATCAGTATGGTCTCTTTCGTTGTTATATCTCGATTTGTAATGAAAACAGCAAAAAAGTATATTCCTACTTAATAGAACATATATTAATGATGAAAAATAATATCAAAATTACCATGAGTAGATAATGTAAATGAAAGGAACAATAGCAAAGAATATTAAGAATATCCCCCAACTTTTAAAAGAATGAGTAACACGCATCACTTCAAAATTGTTTTAGAAACAGTTCATGGGACCTCATGTGTAAACTCCCACCATGATTCATTAAAGCAATCTGACATCTTTTAAGGTACAACACAAAGCTCAAAATAATGCTGGCTTTTAGAGGCACATTAAGTTAAATTGTATTACGTTTCTGTCAGATGTAAAGTACTCATGAATCATCTTCAAGATGTGTTATTCCTCTACTCCATATTGCATGTGTTGCTGATTCTCAATAATAATATAATAAATGTCTCATTGTCCATCTTTTAGTCTGTCATCTATCAGATTTAGATATTGTTTTTATCCAGAAAGAGATGGTAGACAAATCAGTAACAATAAAATTATATAATAAAAAGTAAACTGTTCACTGACAAATGTGCGCTTGACAAAAGCGCGCCAACAAAACCACGGGGAGAAAACGGCGAGTTTGAAATTGTGCCGACGAATGACTGCAGAAGCGTGCCGACCACAGCACGTTGTCAGAAGCGCGGTCTAAACCTAACCCTAAAGGTAACCCTAACCCTAACCCTAACCCTAACCCTAACCCTAACCCTAACCCTAACCCTAACCCTAACCCTAACCCTAACCCTAACCCTAACCCTAAACCTAAACCTAAACCTAAACCTAAACCTAGCCCTAACCCTCCCAATGGCCGCTAAGATCCCACAGGGTGGGCCTTCTTCGGATACCGTCAGCCGGACAGTGTCGGCTGGCGGGCCCCCGGAGGAAAGCCTTCTCTGTGGCTGGTCCGACCCTGTGGAACCAGCTACCCCCCAGAGGTCCGGACCTTACCCACTCTCATGGCCTTCAGGAAAGCCGTTAAAACCTGGCTGTTCCGGCAGGCCTGGGGCTGCTGACCTTAGTGTTAAGGTCCAGCTCCGATTTGAACGTATGTGTGTTGTGAATTTTAAACCTATTTTTTTATTTTGCTTTTGCTTTTTTCGTTGTAAGCCGCCCGGAGTCCTCCGGGATTGGGCGGCCTATAAATTTAATAAATGAAATGAAATGAAATGAACCCTAACCCTAACCCTAACCCTAACCCTAACCCTAACCCTTACCCTAACCCTTACCTTAACCATAATTGTACTTCTGTCGGCGCTCTTTTGTCGGTGCACCTTTGTGGACATGCTGTCAATGCTGTGGTTTTATCGCCGCAGTTTTGTTGGCGTGCTGTTGTTGCGCGTGCATTTGTCAGGTCACGAAAGTAAACATTTCAATGTTCCACTCATGGTAAAAATGGTTGTCCAACCCAACGGAGAAGTTTTTTTTTTTTTTAAAGGAAGGCTGCTAAACATCCAAAGGAAAATGAAAAAAGGCATAATTGTGGTGTTATTGCTAGAAG
Source organism: Thamnophis sirtalis (assembly GCF_051295495.1). Taxonomy (NCBI): domain Eukaryota; kingdom Metazoa; phylum Chordata; class Lepidosauria; order Squamata; family Natricidae; genus Thamnophis; species Thamnophis sirtalis. The sequence goes on from NW_028261386.1 coordinate 125,871,385, forward strand.
GTCACCACAGGTGAGACCTGAAGCAGAATCTCTCCAGACAATCTTAAGCACACAATCTTAGTGGTTTCAAAGGGATTTATTTATGATCTTATAATGAAGGCAACTGAACACTGGAAAAAATAATTGAGGGGAAGCTAAAATGAACTTTCCCGCAAAACTGATCTGATGGATAGTTAAGGTTATTTCCTTAGAAACTCTGGGGGGAAATAAATAGCTCATCTACTACACTTGCAGGGTTCTACAGTTATGTTATAAGGAATGTCTTTAATGGTTAGTTAGCTTATTGTTTTATTCTGTCACCTTGACCTGTCTAGAAGGAAGAAAGCTCATAGAGCTTTTTAATAAATGAACCATAGGTTCTAGGAAGCTCCCAATATTTAGTGTTTTTTTTAAAGTGGAAAGTCTGTAAATGAACTAAGAAAACTGGATAACATAATTATAGAGTAAGAGTAAATACTACAATTGCACTTATATTTGCTGCAAAGTAAATTGGAAACTTCTATTTGTTTTGGTTATTTTTTCTTTATTTTTCTCCTTTTCTCCTTTTCTCCTTTTCTTCTTTCTTTCTTTCTTTCTTTCTTTCTTTCTTTCTTTCTTTCTTTCTTTCTTTCTTCCTTCCTCCCTCCCTCCCTCCCTTCCTTCCTTCCTTTTTTTCTTTCTTTCTTTCTCTATCCTTATTTCCTTCCTTCTTTCTTATCTTTCTCCCTCTCTCCCTCCTTTCCTTGCTACCTATCTTCCTGTTAGTTGGTATCAGTGGTGGGTTTCAAAAATTCTTCAAACCTACTCTGTGGGTGTGGCCTCCTTTGTGGGAGTGGCTTGCCGCCCATGTGACTGTATATGAAGATGCTGACGACACTTGTCAGAACCACCTTAAATTACCTCACACACACCACTGGCATGCATAAGAATATGATGTAAACTTGTTTTTTAAAAGGCATCTTTGATTTGCGTTAAAACAACTTCAACACACGCAATGTTCTGATTGCACCACAAACGCAGTAGTCATCCTTACCTTTCACAGAGGCACTGAGTTTTATAAATATGAGCATGTAGAATAATCATATCCAAGGACCAGTGGTGGGTTTCAAAAATTTTTGGAACCTCTTCTGTAGGTGTGGCCTGCTCTCTGGGTCCACTGGTGGAACCTCTTCTAACCGGTTCGGTAGATTTGACGAACCGGTTCTACCAAATAGGTGCAAACTGGTAGGAACCCACCTCTGTTTGGTATGTTCTTTAAAAAAATTAAAATAAACTTTATATACAAAAATATTTTAAATATCTGGAATAAAACAATCTTTTCACATGGTAGCAAATTAGATTAGTCAAATAAGGAAGCAAGCTGCTTTGTTTATTAGGAATTCTTTCCTCTGTTAGCAACTCAAAGGAAAAAAAATTCTGATACATTTAGAGACCCAGGAATAACTACAGGATATCTGTATGTGTACTCTAATCTTTAGCAATGTTTTACTCTGAATTCTGTACATAACTGAAAAAGGAAAAAAAAACACAATCTGCATATATGAACAGCCTTAACTCTTCAAGCAGTGCTTAGAAAGATTTGGGACTAGGCTAAATTCCACAGCTGGGGTTTATCTCCAGAAAGCTGACTTGAGGGAATATTGCTATTCAGAGCATAGCTGCTAGTTTTGCTTAGGTGTCAGCTTCAGTTTTTTTGCTATTATCACATTACAATTGAGAAAAAAGGACTTTAAAAAGCTTGCAACTTCTAGATATAAAAAAGGTTTTTACAAAGGTCTAGTCAGCAATATGAACACCTTCCAAATTTTAGATGAGTCTATGCATTAATAAACTAACAAAAGCCTATCCATTTTCTGGTAAAACATTTACAAAATGTTTTTTTTAAAGATTTATATGTGCAGAGTTGAATGCAGAGAACACTCTAATGTAAATTGGAATAATATTGAATTTCCTTGGGCAGTTAGTTGGCCCCTGTGAGTACAGGCTGGTGGATTAAATGGGCTCAGGGATCAATTCAGCAGGTCCCTTGTGTCCTTTTGTTGAGATGGTATAAACTCCCACCTGCACTTTTAGAAACAGCCACCAACATCTTCAGGAGATGATTAATACAGATGAGGTGGCAGTCATAGAATTGTCGTAGAAGCCCCGCCCCTTTACACGCCCCCATGTATGTGATCTGATGCAAGGGTGAAACAGACAGGAGTTGAATCACGGTGCTACAAATGCTATTTGTTTAACTTTTCCGCTGCAGATCAGAGGTGGTATTTAGTCAGTTCTCTCTGGTTCGGCCGAACCGGTAGCAGAAGCTGTGGGAGCCTCACCACTGTCATCATGAAAAGAAAAAAAATGTAAAAGGAAAAATACAAGAGCTGAGGTCAGGCTGAGCTAGTTGCTGCCAGAGTCACTGTGGATGACTCTGCTTAGTGCTTAAGTGTTTAAAAAAGCCTCTAAAAAGTGCCCTCTACAGGAGGAGGCAGGAGAACCACGTGCCTCATCTAGTCTGGCATTTTATGATCACTCAGGCAGAGTTAAGCAAGGGTTAAAAGCTGAAAAATTCCTGACGTAGATGAGGCACATCGTTCTCCTGCCTCCTCCTGCCGCTGCCACTACTGGTTCGTCTGATCTGGGCCAAACCGGGAACAATCCATCTCTGATTCATTCCCAAGGAAAGATAACAAAACAATTGTGTCTGGCAATTGGACAGTGGTGATGTTATTGTCTCCATTAAGGAAGCATCTTGCTCTGGAGAAATAGATCATTTCTTTTTCACTGGAAAAAAGTTGGAGAAGCCGTCCATCCAACTTCTCTAAAGGATGTTTCAAAAAGCCCTTTATATCCTTTTTGCTATTAGCTTGACTATTGAGCCAAGGTGGCGCAGTGGTTAAATGCAGCACTGCAGGCTACTTCAGCTGACTGCAGTTCAGCAGTTCGGCTGTTCAAATCCCACTAGGCTCAAGGTTGACTCAGCCTTCCATCCTTCCGAGGTGGGTAAAATGAGGACCCAGATTGTTGTTGGGGGCAATATGCTGACTCTGTAAACCGCTTAGAGAGGGCTGAAAGCCCTATGAAGCGGTATATAAGTCTAACTATTGCTAATTGCTCTGGGAAAGAATAGGGAAGGGACACTTGAATGTGTTCAGTAGCTCAGATTTCAGAGTGGAGCTGAGTTATTCTATAAACAGGCCATTTCTGAATCTCCTAATTTTGTAACTCAGTGCTGTTTCTTTTTCAGCACTCAAGATGGGAATCCAACCTCAAGTGATACTGTTCAGGGTAATTCTACTCCTGCATTTTGTCTTATAGGATTCTTTTCTTTAATTTTGTTTTAGGGCCCCAGAAGTTCAAGATGCAAAGGAGCACAGAATTAGGTAGAAGAGGGCACGTCCATATAACATTACTCCATGAATCCTTAATTTATGATAAGAGCTTACTGCATGCATTCCGTAATTGTTCAAGTTGTAGATGAAAATGTCATCAACCATGATAGAAAGCCAGAGCGATTGGCAACTTAATTGTGAGTGGAGAGTTACTGGGCAATTTACGGTAGAGTGACAGAGACTAGAAATGGCCATAAGCAAAAGGAATGATTCATTTGTGAGTTTAGAATAACCCATCTACTTTGCAGCTGTTAAGCTAGGCCATTTGGAGCTGATGGTGACTTAATGTATTATCGATACCGAAGGCGGAGATAGAGAGATCGGTCATCTGAAACTGAATAGATATGTTGTGATCAATGGGAATACCATTGATCATTGCAAAACAGGGGGATACATTAGACTTAATGCTGGGGCCTTTCTAAGGAAGAGTTACTCTGGCACTCCACCATATCTCATCATTAGAAAACAAATTAGCTTAGTAGAATATATATATTCATCAGTCTATAGAAAGACAATATTCAACAATTTCAGCGGTAGAAGATGCTAAAGTGATGTATGATAGTGAACAAAGATGAGAGAAAGAAGCTTGATTTTATTTGTTCATACATGAATTATACTGGAATGCATATATGACCTTGAAATGTCTTACGTGTGTATGTGTATATGTTCAGGGGCATGTGTGCACACCAAAAATTTTTGGAACCTCTTCTGTGGGTGTGGCCTGCTTTCGGGTCCACTGGTGGAACCTCTTCTAACCAGTCCAGTAGATTTGACGAACTGGTTCTACCGAACTGGTGCGAACTGGTAGGAACCCACCTCTGGTGCACACATATATGTATTATTGTAATATGTGACATTAATTGATAGGTCTATTCAGGTAAGGATTTTTTCCCACTGGATAATGCATTTTCATCAAAATTAAAACGTGCTGTGTTCATCTCTATAACGGAGAGTCAGCTGCCATTAAACAGCTAAATGGTCATTTGGGCCCCATAATACATCAAGTCACATATCTGCACATTTTACTTGTCAATGTGCTAGCATATTATATGAATAACATTATGCTGTTTACTTTTGTATATGTAAACAGTTTATCCAAACTGGAAAAGGAAACCGCTTAAGACAAATGAGGTTTCATCAAAAGATGATTGCCTGCATTGGGAATTTATAGCATTATGCTATCTGGCTGGGTTAAATACCTTGTCTCTCGGTGCCTCCGAGAAAAACTTTTTCAGCTTCTGAAATTAATCAGCCCCCAAGCCAAATGAATATGCCAGTTCTGATTCCTTCCCTATCAAATTGATTCCAGTCGGATTTTCATTTAATGGCTTGGACAAATGAAAGAATAAGTTCTCCAGACAATGAGTATCAATCATTTCTTTGACAAATCTAACCTTTCAAATGGTCAGTTTTGACTCGAGCTGTAGGGATTTTTTTTTCTGTGTTCTTTTTCCTCTTATTTTGGCATTATGTAGCTACCCAAAGGCTGAACAATAGCAATAGCAATAGCAGTTAGACTTATATACCGCTTCATAGGGCTTTCAGCCCTCTCTAAGCGGTTTACAGAGTCAGCATATCGCCCCCACAGTCTGGGTCCTCATTTCACCCACCTCGGAAGGATGGAAGGCTGAGTCAACCCTGAGCCGGTGAGATTAGAACAGCCGAACTGCAGATAACAGTCAGCTGAAGTGGCCTGCAGTACTGCACCCTAACCACTGCGCCACCTCGGAAGTCACTTTTCTTTCACGTGTGCGTGAGAAAGAAAGAGATGGAAAGAAAGGAAGTTGCACTGGAAAGATGCATCTGTATAATGTTGTGCTTCGTTCTGATATTTTGGGCTGTATAAAGTAGCGTTCCACTTTACAAATAGTTTCAGAGGCTCTTGTAATATAGAGTTGTGACCGGGCAACATTATTTTTTTAATGTACCCACTTATGGCCTTCTTTCTCAATTGTTAAATATGCTCCCTGACACCCAATGATTGCATCCTCTTCAGAGGTTGGTTCCTACCAGTTTGCACCTATTCGGTAGAACTGGTTCGTCAAATCTACCGAATCGGTTAGAAGAGGTTCCACCAGTGGACCCGGAAAGCAGGCCACACCTACAGAAGAGGTGAAACCCACCAATGGTCCTTGGATATGATTATTCTACACTATCATGCTCGTATTTATAAAACTCAGCGCCTCTGTGAAAGGTAAGGATTACTACTGCATTTGTGGTGCAATCAGAACATTGCGTGTGTTGAAGTTGTTTTAATGCAAACTAAAGATGCCTTTTAAAAAACAAGTTTACCTCATATTCTTATGCATGCCAGTGCTGTGTGTGAGGCAATTTAAGGTGGTTCTAAGAAGTGTCGTCGACATCTTCATATCTGGTCACATGGGTGGCAAGACACTCCCATCTGGTCACATGGGCGGCAAGCCACTCCCACAAAGGAGGCCATACCCACAGAGTAGGTTCTAACAATTTTTGAAACCCACCACTGATCCTCTTCCATTATAAAAGTTACTACTAGGGTGATTTTTTTTCATGCATGTTAACCAAAGGATTCCAAGATGTTTATCAAATAAAAACAAATTTTACTTCCAAGACATAATTTTATTTGGTCTCCCCCCCCCCCTACCCTTCTTGCCCTGGTTTTTAACATTTTCACCTTGACAAAGTTGACGGCCATTACAAAAATTCTCTAGATAATTGTCTCAGTGTTGAAAGGAGCAGGGTTAACTTGATGTGCTTCACTGCATGTCCAGAGAAACCATGGGGTTGTTTATATGTTTATGTGTTAAACCCTTTTTGCAGAGGTGATTGAGTTTAGGAGTTCACACTAACTTCCTCGTGGTCTAATTAATGGTTTTAAATTATATCTCATGATTTATTGTTATTCAGCTAATGTGGCATCTGGAAAGGCAGATCTGCCTACAGTTGTCCATGATGCCAATATTATCAGTTTCCACCCATAAATTGGATGTTGGTGAGGGGGAATTGTTTATTTTTGCTAAGTGTATGTGCCCACTAATTGGCTTTATTCAGTTTTAAGCTATCATTATATCATTCAGAGGCGATGAAAACATTCACACCAAGCTGAATTAACCTGAGTGGTGACAGAAGGAAGAATCAATCAGGAGCTTGTGGCCCATTCAATCCAAACTGTTTATATTCACCAGTCATATTTCAAAACTAGTATAGCTGGTGATCAGAGAGTTCTTTATATAATTATGTTGGTTTCTTTGAGGATCTCTTTTTTTTCCTCTTTTTCATTAGTATTATGCTAGACTGGGCTTTTATGATCCCATTTTTCAGTGTTTCCCAAGCTTCTTAGGTTGTTTCTCCCTGAAGCATTTCTATTCATGAAATCTTTCCCAAGCTCTAAGTTTGTTGAAATCATCTCTCTTAAAGTCCAAGACACTAGTTTGACTATTTTTCTATTGCTTGTATTTGCATTATGTTGAATTCAAATAACTTATGGTCACTTTTCCCCAAATTCCTATAACTTCAACCCCTTCTATCATTTCATTGTTAGTCAGAATGAAATCCATTCCAGCTCACCCGCTAGTTCCTTTCTCTACTTTTTGGGAAGCAAAGTTATCTGCTAGGTTTGTCAGGAATCTGTTTGATCTTCCACTGGGTGAAGAATTTATCTCCTAATTCATGATAGGATAGTTATAGTCCCCTATGATTATTGTGGTGTGCTTCTTGAACACCTTAGCCAACTGATTAGTAAAAGGTTCATCTGTTTCCTGTTTAGTTGGGTAGTCTATAGTATAGACTTATGACAATATCATTTCTTTTTCCTTTTATATTGACCCAAATGCATTCAAGAAGGTTTTCATCATTGCTCTGTTGCATTTCTGTAGAGGTGTAATTATTTATTATATATAGTGTAACACCACCCCCTCTTCTATTACGTTTGTTTCTTTTGCTTAATTAGAATCCTTCTAACTGTACATTCCAGTACTAATAAATTATTATTATATTAATGATTATTTAATACCAAGTAAGAAGTCTGAACCACACATTTGGGATATGCTTATTATTATTCATGCTCCTTGAAGATATATTGTAGATAACTTATCAACATGACAAACCATGTGGTTGATCAAGAAGATTATCAGATTGCAATGCTAGTTTTGTCTTACATTATTACATTATTAACAGATTGTGGCCACAATTTGGTTGACCTAAAGCAATCAATTTTAAGATAGAATATATTTTTATTAATATGCCATCAATAAAACAGGGTACAATGATCTAGCAGCAAAGCATTGATAGCTTCTTGGGCTGATCCAAGGCAGAATATGAACTTTGGTGTCCTTGACCTTCTCTATTGCAAAGTTAAGACAAAGAGAAAGGCAGACAGAGTAGAAGTTACAGCATGGAGTTGGAAAGTTTTTGATAAGGCAATCTGGGTGACCTTATTAATCAGTGGAACAGCTTACCTTCAGAAGACATGGGGGTTCCACCACTGGAGGTTTTAAGAAGAGATTGGACAACCATTTATCTGGAATGATATATGGTCTCCTGTCTGAGCAGGAGATTGGATAGGAGACTTTCAAGGTCCCTGTTATTCTGTTATCATTTATATATTAAATGATATTATATTATATATTAAAAACATTTATATATACATACATTTTATATCAAATTCTGGGCAGTTTCTAATACCAAACAAACAAGGTTACCTATTAGTAACCTATTTTGATGGGAAAATACCTGTCCACATTTTAAACATTGGCTTTAACCACTTAAGACATTACAGACAGTCATGTCAATTTTTATTCATAGCTGATTGATGTATATTCAAGATTACTGGAGCAATCATGTACTGGGTTTTTCATAATTCATTTGAAGTTATTGTACATGTATTAAATTACTTTGTTTACTTGATTGGTTGGTTTTAGCTATCTGATGCAATCCAGCACGCTTCTTTTGAATTCTGCTTTTATCAACTCTAACAATTGCTGCCGATCCCAAGATTCTTGGCATTTCCTCATTAAATTATTCAACTCATTAATAAATTAGAGACTGTTAAATAAGAATACACCCAAGGATGACCTTCTCGAGCATCACATATTTTCCCTTTACAAATTGACAAGGATCTATTAGTAATAATAGCCCTGGAGTGAAGTCTTACAGCTAATTATTTCCTCACTTTAGAACTCAGCCTATTTATTTTGAAATAGAGAAGTATGAATTGATCATTCCACTATAAAGAAAATAATAGAAGAAAAGCATTAGGTACGAAAACATCTCCCTTGAATAGTTTGGCATGGTAGTCAGATGTGTTCATCACCACAGTGGCGTTACCTTTGTCTGCTGGGAGAATGAATATGTTGTTCTCTTTCCTCAAGTGGGTGAGTGCTTTTTGTTTGTTATGTAAGTTTCTTCTGGGTGGATTGCTGGAGCCGAGGATGTTGTGACTTCAAGTCTGAATTGATCTGTGGGGGGTGGTGATGGCATTGGGTGTTTAAGTAGCAGTTGATGTATGGTTTTTTTCAGTTGATGGTGTGTCCTAGGGAGCCATTTTTGTAGATTAGGATGTCCAGAAAGGGAAGTTGGTTGTTTTGTTTCTCAGACTCAGTAACAAAATCCACCCAGCACTCGGGGACAAATCCAACAACTAGCCCTCTGGAGAGCCAAAACAGAAACCTCCCACAAGACAGACACACCAACAAATTCCACAGACTAGAAAAACACCAGAAGCCCAACCCCCCTCCACAGCAACTCATGAAACAAACAGTACATAACATATCAGACAGGACCCTCACCATAGCAGAAACCAATGTCCTTTCCAAATGATTAAATTTTGCAGTCGCCCCCAAACGCATCCCCACTGAAAATATCAGATACAATTTACTATGGAAATAGAAGCATTTGGGGGTGACTGCAAAGTTGAATCCATTCATCCCATGTTTGGCCCATTCCAGGTGGTGGAGATTGAAATGGGCTGAAAATGGGGCATATGGAGGCCAAAAGTGGGGCACTTGGAGGCAAAATTGGGGCACACAGAGACTGAAAACAGGATACTGGAGGCCGAAAACAGGGCGCACAGAGGCGGAAGTGGAGGGTGGGGGCTAGTGGGTGGGTGGGTGGGAAGGGCTCTAACTTTCACTCTATAAGATGCACAGACATTTCCACTCACTTTTGTGGGGGGGGGGGAGAAGTTTGTCTTATAGTGTGAAAAATACAGGGTATATAACCTCAAAACCAAATGGAAGCAGTATCTTGGGATATTAAACTTGCAACATCTTTTCCAAATAAATACTGTTGTTTTTCTATGCAGCTTATTATCTGAGGTTCTGTCCAACTTTGCTAAATCTGTTTCTTTTTCAACAGCCTTTCAGCAAAGAAAGATTTTAAGAGATTCATCCCCTTCCTTCCTTCCTTCCTTCCTTCCTTCCTTCCTTCCTTCCTTCCTTCCTTCCTTCCTTCCTTCCTCCCACCTTGATATGATTCTCTATTTATTTACTCTATCTATGTAAATAAATGTAATTTTAATACTTAAGCGTCTCGGGTTTCAGTGGTTTTTCTTTCCTCTTCACCAAATTTTCTAAAATAACTGTGCCATTCACAATTCATTTTTGACAAAGGATTAAATGCTCTTAATATATGATGTATGTTTAAAAAGCTTTGCAAGTTTGCCCTATACTATTATTGGCTCTTACTGTTGGATATAAAACAATTGTCATCAAATTACTGACAGGCCAATTGAAATATCTGAAGTATTATATAATATTAGAATATTATATAAATAAAATGCCTTTGGATAAAGTGGTTGGGAAGCTCTAGTGACTTGTCTTATTTGTGAGATGGTGGCTGGGTTTTTTTTTCCCCAGAAAAAAAAAATGCCGCATGTTTTTATGCTGTCCAGAATCAGAATGGAGTTGTGAGACCTGTACATGTAATTAAATGTAAAAAATCAAATGGGCTATGAGCTTATATAATTGCACAATACTTTAGTTACATAATTGATCCCTTAGGAATCCACTTGTCTTGAATGCAACCTTTTTGGACATCTAGTTTAAACACTTCAATGTAATTTCATTAGGTGATATATGGTATAAAGGCTTTGAACAAATAGTAAAGACCTTTTCATTATCTCATACGCTCAGTTTTAAAAAATATACTTTACTGTTTTAAAACCCCAGGCACTTCTTAGTCCTAGTTTCATATCACTTCTTAACCTTAATTTGATTTTAAATTTACATTTTGTATGTTAGCATTTCAATTATTTCTTTCTGCAGCACAACTTTTTTTAAAAATAGAATATATAGATTACTGTAAGGAAATCTATATTTATATGGATAGTGAAAATAAAGCTGTTTTTTTAAAGACCATATAGAAAAAAAGGCTGCACGTTTTTTTATTGTTTTATGAATGACTAATTATACAAGTTTTACAATTACTATTTCAGCCCCAAACTGAATAAGCTCACCATTTGCTTCTCAATACATGTATTCATATGAATATACAAACATTGATGCACAAAAGGAACAGAAACATCTGGTTTGTACACACACACACACACACACACACACACACACACACACACACACACAATTCATTTGCAATAGGTACACAATATTTGCCATAACTTCTCATATCTTGTAAAGTCCATTGCACACAGAAAATGTTGACACTATTTCTAATTACCATTTAATCTGTGGAAATTTGGATAACACCCATAGAAAGGGTGAGATTCAGCCGGTTCAGATGGATTCGGGCAAACTGGCAGTTCCGGTGAGCAGTTGGCCCAGACCACCCGCCCCTGCTCTTTTCTGTCCGAGGTGGCGCAGTGGTTAGAGTGCTGTACTGCAGCCACTTCAGCTGACTGTTATCTGCAGTTCGGCGGTTCAAATCTCACCGGCTCAGGGTTGACTCAGCCTTCCATCCTTCCGAGGTGGGTAAAATGAGGACCCGGATTGTTGTTGGGGGCAATATGCTGACTCTGTAAACCGCTTAGAGAGGGCTGAAAGCCCTATGAAGCGGTATATAAGTCTAAGTGCTATTGCTATTTCCCTGGTTTTTAGCTCAGCTGATTCGTGCAGCACAGTGGATTGCTGCATGTCATCTGTTTTGCTCACTGGCACTGACATAAAAGATAAGTTTTAAAGCTTCAAATGGGCGGTTTTTGAACGCTGTGTGCATGTGCAAAGCACACATAAGGTGCGCATGCATGCAAAGCATACATGCACATGCTTACCGAACCAGTTGTTAAACCAGTTGTTAAACCAGTTGCATCCCATCACTGACCCCGAGGCATCAGAGGAAGACGAGCAGGAGGAGGAGGAGCTTTGCCAGTTTTAGATAGATCTGAGCCAAATATGACAAAATAAATGATACTTGGGGTGATAGGATGGCTGCCTGTTGATCTCCTGGTGCGCTTCAAGGTGCTACTTATCACCTACAAAGCCCTTCATGGTATTGGACCTGGGTACTTGAGAGACCGCCTACTGCCGATTACCTCCACTAGACCGATACGATCGCATAGATTAGGCCTCCTCCGAATTCCATCATCCAGCCTGTGTAGACTGGCAACTACCCGGAGGAGAGCCTTCTCAGTGGCTGCTCCGACCCTCTGGAACGAACTCCCCATGGAGATTCGGACCCTCACCACCCTCCAATCCTTCCGCGCCGCTTTAAAGATCTGGCTGTCCCGGCTGGCCTGGGGTTAAGATTCTAACCCCACTCGAATTGTGTGACTGTTGTGTTTTCTTTTTAATATGTTGTATTGTCGTCATGTTGGAACATTGTTTGTCCTCCCCCCCTTTTTTTGAACTGTGAGCCGCCCTGAGTCCCCCCAGGGAAAAGGGCGGCATACAAATAAAGGGAAAATGAAATGAAATAGGATGAACAGCTTCCTCTACTCTTAGCATTCAAGATCCAGCAACATTGAAACGAACTTCCCTGATATATTCATTATTCATCCATGTTTTGGTCCCTTCCTTGCCAACACTAAGTTTAGCCGAAAGGAGGTTTAGTGGTGATAACAGGTTTGAACAGATCTTGATTCCACAGCTATAGAGTAGATGGGGAGAATGGAATGGCAAACTACTTCATCTGATTGCCAAGAAAAGAGCACCAACAGGTTCAAGTTAATGCTAGGAGCTGAGACTGCCTTTGCTTTTTTTAAAAAAGCCAATCAAAATGGACTGATGGACTGAACTTATGGACTTATGGACTGAAGCTATAATGAAGTCAATCATAGGATTGGGAGATTATCTTTAAAAAAAACATACTCATCACAGCAGCCTTCATGTGACTTAGGATCTGTGCTCAGGTAATAATGAAGAGGCCAAAGAAGATCTAATGTATTCTTTCACATGGTAGGGATAAAACGGATAGCGGATAAGAGTAAAACTGTGATCTGTCATATTGATCAGACAGGTGCCTTTGATGTCCACTGGAAATATTAATAAAATGTGGGATTGGTGGGTTGCAAATTGCAGATGTAAACAGATCCATTATAGGAAGCACATCCATGTATGCAAAAAAAAAAAACTCTATGAAATACAGCTGCAGAAACTGACAATATATTTTAATTTATCTCATCCACATAGACCAAAGGAAAGTGGAAGTGGATGCATTATAGAGAACTCTGCTATCAAAGTAGCTAGTTTTAAAAAATAGAGGCAGGTAATCATTGCCAAAACTGTCAGATTGTGTCTCGACTTTCAAATGATCAGTTCCCTGTCTTTTGTCTCCCGTCTTTCAAAGGATGTCTCCTTTCATCATCACGGCTAAGTACTTACTGTTTTATGACCTGTACCCTTATCCCTGGCTAGAATAGCTTTTGAGATTACATTCTTTAAAAAAAAAATCAGGAGAACTAGATGCTGACAAAGATGTTCTTGGGCATTTTTTCTATAAAAACTGTTAGAAATGCATCTTGATGTTTATTTTGTAGGTGACCTGACCTTACAAATCCTACTGTGTCTTAAACAACAGCAACAGAAAGTCAGAATAGTAGATGAGACAGGGTTTTCATTTGAAAGTGAAAATATTGTTGTTTCGTACGACTACCGATGATCAACCAAAAGAACCAATGTTATTTTTTTTTAAAGGAAATTGTGTGGCATCTGTAGAATAATATATCTAAAATGCCCCATAGTGAGTTCCTACTGTATTTGCATAAGGCTTTATTCTGCCGTTAATAGTGGCAAGAAATTAAAAGTTGCTCGCTCTTGCAGAGGAAAGCTATGGAAAATCTAGACAGCATACTAAAAAGCAGAGACATCACCCTGCCAACAAAAGTGCATATAGTCAAGGCTATGGTTTCCCCAGTTGCAATGTATGGTTGTGAAAATTGGACCATAAGAAAGGCTGAATGCGAAAGAATTGAGGCCTTTGAATTATGGTGCTGGAAAAGACGCCTGAGAATCTCTTGATCAGTCATAGGGGAGTGCTTGACTGCTCTTTAGAAGGCCAAATCCTGAAGATGAAACTCAAATACTTTGGCCATCTAATGAGAAAGAAGGACCCACTGGAGAAGAGCCTAAAGCTGGGAACGATTGAGGGCAAAAGAAGGAAGAGACAACAGAGCATGAGGTGGCCGGATAGAATCACTGAAGCAGAAGGCATGAGCTTAAATGGACTCCAGAGGATGGTAGAGGATAGGAAGGCCTGGAGGAATGCTGTCCATGGGGTTACGATGGGTTGGACACGACTTCACAATTAACAACAAAACAGTAGCAAAAAAATGTTTCCCAGAATTGAGAGATGAAGTGAAGGCTTCCAGCTTTTGATTTGTCATTCAGAAACTTTGTGGCTTCTTCCTCCATTGAATTGTTTGGAAGATGACCAGTTTGACAAACTGTTGTCCTTCATTTGCTTCCTGGCCCATTTCTGTGATTCAGTCACTAAGTCGTGTCCAAGTGGGGCTGCCCTTGAAGAGTGTTCGGAGACTACAGTTGGTCCAGAATGCAGCCGCACAAGCGATATCGGGTGTATCTCGGTACACCCATGTTACACCTATCCTCTGCGAACTGCACTGGCTCCCTATTGGTCTCTGGACACGCTACAAGGTGCTGGTGATTACCTTTAATCATGGCCTTGGACCTGGATATCTGAGAGACCACCTCCTGCTAAATACCTCCCAACGGCCGATAAGAACTCACAGACTAGGCCTCCTCCGAGTGCAGTCAACTGGACAATGCCAGCTGGCGACCCCTCAGGGGAGAGCCTTTTCTGTAGCTGCTCCGGCTCTGTGGAACGATCTCCCCGCAGAGATCCGGAACCTTCCCACTCTCGCGGCCTTCCAAAAAGCCACCAAAACCTGGCTGTTCCGGCAGGCCTGGGGCTGTTGATCTATGAATCAGGTCCAGCCCGCAGCTAAGCTGAATATATGTTGTGTTTTTTTAAACTGTTTTCATTTCTCCCCTATTTGTTATTTTATTTTATCTCGTATTTGTAAGCCACCCGGAGTCCTATGGGATTGGGCAGCATATAAGCTTATTAAATTACGAATTACAAAATTAATTAAGTCTTTGTGACCCAATGGACCATACTACATCAGGCCTTCTGATCATCTACTGTCTCCTATAGTCTGCCTAAACACATGTTCATTGTGTCCATGACATTATCTAACCATCTCATCCTCTGCTGCCCCCTTCTCCTTTTGCCTTCAGTCTTTCCCAACATTCTTTTCCAACGAGTCCTCTCTTCTTACTTGGTGGCCAAAGTCTTTGAGTTTCAGCTTCAGTTTCTGCCCTTCCAAAGAACAGTCAGGATTGATTTCCTTTAGGATTGACTGATTTGATCTGCTGGCAGTGCAATTCTGGCCCATATGCAGGCTGAATTTATCTCAAATTAGGCAGTTTTATGGAAAAGAGGGAGCTGCCATGCCATCCAAATATATTCTGTCTATTTTGTGGTGTTCCTTTCACTGAAAATGCTCTGCACTTCAACCTTCATTTATATCCATAAATTTACTGACATATTCATGTGCAGTAACTATAATTATTACAATAATGTCTTCAGACCTATGAGGTCCTTGGGAATTTACTTCAAGACTGGTATTTATTTGTCATCTATCCAACTATATAACTATGTATCCAAATTTTTTCTAATAAAAAGAAAAAATGGGCCTTAGTTAGAAACGCCGTCTGAATACTACACAAATATTTTATTTAGCAATGGACAATAAGATGGTGGTACAATCACTTCCGAACTCAGCTTCATCTATTTCATATGTTCACAACCTTATTGCATTTGTGGTTTTCTCTCTGTCTTCTGCCAAGACGCAGAGTTAATATAGGAAAGATAATTATATCCTATTGCCATATCAGATGCAACCTAGAATGGCTTGTCTCTATTGCAACTGAATAGCAGACTATTAAGAGCATGCTGTTCTCACCAGTTCCTTCTGCAAATGAGCCAGCAAAGATTCAGTCTGAGTATCCATGAGTTAAATTACAAATCTATTTGCATTAATATATTTATATATGTTAACAGTTCTATGATGGCAACTTCTTTTAAAACAGTTGTGCTTCGTCATTAGTTTTAATATCACTTCATGTTTCGTTTTGTAAACGATTGGAAATTCAAAATATGATGGAAATGCAGTAACTTAAGATAAGCATTCATGATTCTCACTTTGTGTTGAGTTGTTCATATTTGCGTGTTCTGTTTACGAATTAGTTCTCTACCAAAATAAGGGAAAGATGAATTAATATTATTATCAGGATTATTCTATACTCTAGGAGCTGTGGTAGTGCAGTGATTAGAATGCAATAAAGGTAAAAGTTCCCCTCGCACATATGTGCTAGTTGTTCCTGATTCTAGGGGTGGTGCTCATCTCCACTTCAAAGCCAAAGAGCCAGCGCTGTCCGAAGATGTCTCTGTGGTCATGTCGCTGGCATGACTAAACATCGAAGGCACATGAAATGTTTTTTGCCTTCTCACCAAAGTGGTCCCTATTTTTCTACTTACATTTTTACATGCTTTCGAACTGCTAGGTTGGCAGAAGCTTGGAAAAGGAATGGAAGCTCACTCCGTTATGCGACACTAGTGATTCGAACTGCCAAATTCCCAACCCTTTTGATTGGTCTTGACCACTGAGTCACCATGTCCCTTAGAATACAGTATAGCAGGCTAATTCTGCTGACATCCAAGGGTTCAAGTCTCACCTGCTTAAAGTTGACTCAGCCTTCCATTCTTCCAAGGTTGGTAAAATGAAGACCCAGATAGTTGGGGGAAATAGGCTGACTCTGTAAATTGCTTAGAGGGGACTGTAAAGTACTGTGAAATGGTATATAAGTCTGAGTGCTATTGCTACCTGTGTGTGTATCAGGTTTTTAATAGCAATAGCAATAGCAATAGCAGTTAGACTTATATACCGCTTCATAGGGCTTTCAGCCCTCTCTAAGCTGTTTACAGAGTCAGCAACTTGCTCCCACAGTTTGGGTCCTCATTTCACCCACCTCGGAAGGATGGAAGGCTGAGTCAACCTTGAGCCGGTGAGATTAGAATCGCTGAACTGCAGAACTGCAGTCAGCTGAAGTGGCCTGCAGTACTGCACCCTAACCACTGCGCCACCTCGGCTCTTTAATGATGTGTTTAAGACTTAGGCAGTCCCCTCTCTCTCAAGACTGATCAAATTTCCTATCTATAGCATGTTTCGTTGTTTAAAATATGCAGTTTTAACAATTAAAAACCTCAACGCCAATATTTTTAGCACTTTTTTTCTTTCAAAGATCATCTCTGGAATTATAGTTCAGTTAAATCCTAGCACAATAACAGATAAATAACACACACACATTTTTTTTTCTTTTT
Organism: Thamnophis sirtalis; assembly: GCF_051295495.1. Taxonomy (NCBI): domain Eukaryota; kingdom Metazoa; phylum Chordata; class Lepidosauria; order Squamata; family Natricidae; genus Thamnophis; species Thamnophis sirtalis. The sequence continues at coordinate 125,888,511 of NW_028261386.1, forward strand.
GCTGTAATTATTCTCCGTCTCCATAAATTCTCCAGTGAAATAATTGAAATTTTTAAAATAGTTTCTGTGAAAAAGCTGTAAGTACTTCCCAATATAGGCTTATAAATAATACTGTATCCACCACATCCCATAACAGCTCCCTCTTAGAAAACATGGAAACCTATGGCATAAATTAATGACATGTATTTTGTATCTTGGAGGCCTGTCATAAAACATCTTCCTCTCTCACCGCAAACCCTTTCTGACACACCTCAGAGATAGAAACAAGCCAACCAAATTAGCCCAATCATAAACCCATAAAGAACCATTAAAACTGCTCTAAATTGCTCAGAAACAATTGCTCTGCTACGCGTTTCCCCTTTGCTGGCTTGTGATGCTTGCTTGTCTAGTGAATAAACATACGAGCTACAAGATTGAGTTCAAAGTTGTTAACAAATTTATTTAAAAGACTGACCATTAATCATACATTAAGCTGTAATGTCTCAACCAACTTCCGTAGATCTTCATTTTATTTCCCATTTCACTCGTTTTCTGAGATTTGACAGCTATTGCGCCGGCTTCTTCTTGGATGCACTCAGATGGGTCCATTAGTGCTACTTTATTCCTGAGGAATATTCATACAAATCACTTCCGTGCATAAAATTATAGGCCGAGAAAGATTTATACACAAGAATCGGACAAAAAAAAAAATTGGTTTCATTGTGTCTTGGACTCTGCAGATCCATTCTGACCATGTAGAAATCTTCATCATTAGCTTCGATATTTGTACACAGGAATGAGTAACTATTCTTAGAAAAGAAGAAGGAAAGTGGGACATCTTAACACCATTTTTCTAATAAATCATTGTTCCACACATCTATACATTCAGGTAGTCCTCAACTTATGACCACAGTTGGGATTGGATTTCCGATTGTAAGTTGAGACACCTGTGTGACTAGACCTGATTTTATGACATTTTTTGCAGTGCTCACTAACCAAATCTACAATTGTTAAGGGAATACCATTATTATAAGCGCAATCCTGAAGAGCCGAGGTGGCGCAGTGGTTAAATGCAGCACTGCAGGCTACTTCAGCTGACTGCAGTTCTGCAGTTCGGCTGTTCAAATCTCACCGGCTCAGGGTTGACTCAGCCTTCCATCCTTCCGAGGTGGGTAAAATGAGGACCCGGATTGTTGTTGGGGGCAATATGCTGACTCTGTAAACCGCTTAGAGAGGGCTGAAAGCCCTATGAAGCGGTATATAAGTCTAACTGCTATTGCTATTGCTAATCCTATTTTTTTTCTAAATATGGGTTTCTAAAGAAACAATTGCTGGAAACTGGCAAAAAAAATTTGCAAAGTTGTATCTTCATAGTCAGATGATAATGGGATGATGCAATTGGTCATAAAAGTGAGGTTGCCAAGCACCCAAAATGGGGCCATATGATTGCAGGCAGGGACTGGCATAACATTTTACATTAGCCTGAAGTGCTTTATGGGCCGTAAAGCATATGCTGTAATTTCAAACTGTTGCTAAGCAGCTGTTTATAAATTGATGACTACCTGTACTTACTTGAAAGTCAGTTTTAAACTCAGTGGAGCTTATTTTAAAACAACAATCTCTGTATTTTCTGTCAGCTACTTTGTAGAAACTAATTTTATTTTTCAGCAATCACTTGCAATTCCTCATCACATTTTTTCCTCTCATTTCTGCCTACAAAATATAGTTTTTTTTTTCCTAATCTCAGAGCATCTAAATGTTTATATCTTAGTTCCACATCTCTCCCTAAGTCTTCATTTTTTAGTTTCTCTTTTTTCTCTCCCCTGTTGGAGTTAATGGACAACTATGTCATAGACATTTATTTTGTCAGAAATATTGCTCGGACTTTGTAGGGATGGGAGACATCATCAGTTTTACTTTTATTTCTTTTCTTTTTTTTCCTTCTTAAGGACATTTCTCCTTATTCCAATCCCATTTATTACTTTGGCCTTAAGAGGTTCACTTTAAAATTCAGAATGCATTTCTTGCACATAGCTTCCTTTCAGAGGACTGAAAAGAAATTGATGCACTACATAAATAATTCTCAAACACTAATAGTTTCTTTTTTTTTAAAATGTTTATTAGTTGATTAAAATATAATAGAAATACAAAATACCAAAGAAAATAATTATAAAATAAGGGAGGAAAAGGGGAAGAAAAAAGGATAGGGCAAGAGGGAAAAAGAAAGAAAAATAAGTGTGGACTTCCAACTTATTTTGGTGCAGTAGAATAATAGCATCAAACCACATTTTTTTACTTTTATGTAACCATATAAACTAGCCATTTCTATAACCACAAATCTATGTAATCAGCAAAACCGAAAATCAAAGTTTCATTTTTTTTCCACCTCAAGCACAAAGTTCAGGAGGGGTTTCCAAGTAGAAACAAAAGTAATTGAGTTCTTTTCTTTAATCAGAGCAGTCAATTTGACCATCTCTTCTAACTCTATCAACTTTTGCAGCTATTGTGGGAATCAACGTGTCCTTCCATTTTTGTGCATAAAGTAATCTTGCTGCGGTCAACATATACATCATCAAAGTCTTTTTCCATTAAATGGAAAACAAAAGTCTCTGCTTTTATCTTTATATTCAGTTTAAGACTCACAAATAGATAGTTTTTCATAGGTGAGGAGATATTCCCTTCTACATCCTCTTCCATGGATTTCTGTAGGCTTCATCCATTAGAAACTAACGACCATATGATTCATTTGACCAGGAAAATAAATAATTCAGAGGCACTAGAGAGATTATGAGTCCATCACATTCAATCCCATTCTCTCTTTTTAATGGTCATGGAGGTTGCATTCATGCAGTTTTTAAGGGAAACATTAGAAAATAGGTTGCCATCAACTTTTTTTATCAGAATTATTTGGGAGAGGGTTTCTTTTTAATTATTATTAAATGTACATTCTCTCTTACTGTCACCCCTGGATTCTCAGATAACTTCCCAATCGAAGCTTATATAAACCATATTATATGAGGACTACTAAACAATGGATGGAAACTAACTAAGGAGAGAAGCAACCTAGAGCTAAGGTTGAGAGCTATCTAACCAATGTAAGATGGCAGGCTGAACCGAAGTAGGCCCCAAGCCTGAACCAAATTAGGGTTTCATGATATTAAGCGTTAACTGTTCGTATAGAAATTGCAAAGTTTGCTTTTATGATATAGTGTGGTTAGACACGAGTTATTAATCAGCAAGAAAGGAAGTCTGCACATGAAATACGCTGAAGTAGGGGATGTATTTTAGCCCATCTGCTTGCTTGGCCGTTAACTTGTCTAGTAGACATATATTGTTAGTTCCTCAAAATATGAGCTGTGCATATCCGTTGGCTGACCCATGTATTATGACATCCTGTAGACATACTTTCTGTAACTCAAGGGCAAATCTTGAGGGGTGTTTCCAGAACTAACAGATGGCTTATGGCTAGATGTGGAGAACGCATCATTACCACTATATAAGGAAGTTACTGAATCTCACTCGGGGTTCAGGCCATTTACTCTTTGCTTTGAACCTGCGCAAATAAACCTTTCCTTCTCTAAAGAGCTGTCACGTCATTTCCTACAACCAATGGAACAACTTGCCTTCAGAAGTTGTGGGTCTCCATGACTGGAAGCTTTCAAAAAGAGACTGAACAATCATTTATTTTAAATGATATCACATCTTCTGTTTGAGCAGGGAGTTGGACTAGATGATGCAAAAGGTCCTTTTCAACTCCTTATTCTACTTACTTTTTGAGATCAACCAGTGTGAGAGCTAAGTGCTCCTTGTTGCTATAATTTTATTAGTAAGTAAGATTTGTATTTTGGCATCAATTTTAGGTTCATTGTTTTGTGGATTTCTTTGGTTGTGTTTTGCATTGTGTTGCGTTGTTTTTGTTGTTACTGCATGCTGCTCAAATCTGCATTGTGGTAGAATGGAAGCCACAACTGACTCTAGGACCAGCAGTAATAGGGTTATGTTAAAGAACAGCTCTTATCACGGATGTATAGGATGATATTCAAGTTATGAAACTTCTCCCTCCCCTCCAGTATTTTAGTTTTATGGTGCATTTGCTTATCTGTTAAGAGAAGATGTCATGTTACAGTCTTCTGTGAGCGTCCTTAGAGTAATATTAGAAGTGTTCTCCATGGCAACCTCATCTCAGAGATGATGAGACCAATCCTATAGAGAGGCTGCCTCAGGGCACTTCCATTTTAAGATGATAGCATGCTTAGTACTTATTAGCAGATGGGGAACACATTTCTGGTGTCATCTGACTTCAGTTGAATTTGTAAAAGGATGTAGAAGCCCTGCCATAAGGATCTAAAGGAAATTTCAGAATCATAAAACTAAAAGCTTTATATATTTTCTGGGAGACGCTATAAATAACAAAGTCAGATGTCTGTACTTTTCTTCCGCTCTCTCCAAAGTTTTGTTAAAGTAGTTTTTCACGATGGATGAAAAGGAATTGTTCATTTTGATAACAATGACATGTTGTGAGTTATAGCATGATAAGTCAGTCATATTCCCATTATTAAGCATAGAACTCTGTGATTTGAATGTATGTGTCTTTAGGGCTGAATCAAAATGTTCTTATAGAATAATGTCATTATTCAGGTAGTAGAGTTATAATATCTCCTCATTTGAAAGTCTTATTGTATAGAAAAGAGTAGATGTTTGTCAATTTACTACTCAGGAACAGAGACACATAAATTTGGCAATTTAAACATGGCTGAAAATCATGCATCTATGCACGGGGCTGTCTAAAACAAACACTGATATTGGTATCTGAGTTGGGTAAGAAAACAGAGCCCCCTTTCTTCCTCTTTCTCTTTGACATTTGTCAATTTCCATTCTGTCCTTAATTCAGGAATCTACATATGTGTGAGATGTGTTATCATGTGGAGCAGTGGTGGGTTTCAAAAATTGTTCGAACCTACTCTGTAGGTATGGCCTCCTTTGTGGGAGTGGCTTGCAGCCCATGTGACCAGATGGGAGTGGCTTGCCACCCATGTGACTTGATATGACGATGCCGACGACACTTGTCAGAACCACCTTAAATTACCTCACACACAGCACTGGCATGCATAAGAATATGATGTAAACTTGTTTTTTAAAAGGCATCTTTGGTTTGCGCTAAAACAACTTCAACACACGCAATGTTCTGATTGCACCACAAACGCAGTAGTCATCCTTACCTTTCACAGAGGCACTGAGTTTTATAAATATGAGCATGATAGTGTAGAATAATCATATCCAAGGACCAGTGGTGGGTTTCAAAAATTTTGGGAACCTCTTCTGTAGGTGTGGCCTGCTTTCTGGGTCCACTGGTGGAACCTCTTCTAACTGGTTCGGTAGATTTGACGAACTGGTTCTATCGAATAGGTGCGAACTGGTAGGAACCCACCTCTGATGTGGAGATATTTGTTTTTTTTCCTTGGCTTTTTATTGGATGCTATTTTCTATCCATTCCCTGCCACATTTTCAGATCTGCTTTCAAGCTTGTTGTTATGGGGAGAGTCTCCTGCATCAATTTATTTCCATTACCTAACAGTAGAATCCATTTGGATTAGTCAAGGTTAACTTAATTTGGGCTTCCACTAAGGTTAGCTGTCTTTCAGTTGCAAAGGCGAGAGTGGCAACAGCCACAGTGCTGAAATGTGCAAGCTGTTGAGTCAGGAGAACCAGATTGGACCATCTGCCTTGGGAGTAGCACTCTTGGAAATGTTTCAATACATTAGAACCCTGTAACATAAATAGCGTAGAATCCAAGAAAGAACCACATTTTCTAAGCTAGCTTTTAC
>NW_028261386.1:125896814-125906814 GCF_051295495.1 Thamnophis sirtalis
AAAAAAATAACCAACCAACTAAAACAGCAAAGCACCAGTTAAACCCCACCCTTCCAATATCAGAAAAGGGCTCTACAATAACCCCCTCCCAATTGCCAAAGAGAATATAATTATTCAATTATTTTAAGGCAATGCAAGGATGGAAACTAATATTGCACCCATTAGCCTTATAATGTGTTTATTAGCTAATGGCCATAATACTGTAAGTAATTTAGAGAAGGTCTTCTATATACCTCCCTAGAACTAAGACCCCAGAACCGAGGTGTCATTTCCTGACAGTGAGAACAATTGACTATTGGAACAAACCCTCTAGAATTTGTGGGTGTACCATTCTTAGAGGTTTCTAAGAAGAGATTGGACAATCATTTGTCTGAAGTGGTTAGGGTCTCCTGTTTAAGCAGTGGGTTGGATTAAAAGACCTGCAAAGTCTTTTCCAACTCTGTTATTCTGTTTTGTTGTTCTGCCAATCGAGAGTTGATGTGGACAACCTGGAGTGAAGATGCATCCTATTTGTATCCTTTTTTGAACAGTGGCTTCTTTAGTGCAGTAGTCTTATATTCATATGTTGTCATAGTTCAATGCCAGCTCAGTATTTATTACATTATATGTAATATGGGTGCAATAGGCTGACTCTGTAAATCGCTTAGAGAGGGCTGTAAAACCCTGTGAAGTGGTATATAAGTCTAAGTGCCAGTGCAATTAGCATGAAGCACATGATAGAGATTGTTAAAAGACATTCCTGTATACTCTTATAAAGATGTTGAGAACGGATGATGAAATTCCTTTCAAATAAATTGCAATAGTTATTATATGCTATTGTACGTTCATACGAGGACCTGCTTTGACTACTAATATTCACCCACATTTGTTGAACATATGTCAGGCTGAATTAAAAATGACAGCAATGTAAGCCAGATGAATGCATCGTCGAGTGGGGGGGGGGGTGTTCAGAAATCTTCCAATGAAGTCCAAGAGCTTTATAGAAACCGTATAACCGATTCAGGATCATTTATTGTAGGTGGTTGTCATCTCGACGGTAGGAACTATCTGAACAATGATCCCACAAATGCTTGGCATATGCATAACAGCTCTTTTTAACTTAATGGACACTTTCATTAGCATCAACCTTTTTGCACAATGAATTTCTTGGTGACATTTCTACCGGCATGCCTCTTCATTTGCCATTATTAGTTTAGCGCAGTCTTGTTTCTCTCTACTGTTATGGCACTTGATAAAAGATGGAAACCTGCATAAAGATAAAAGGTTAATATAATCATCTCTAGACAGATGCCCTTTAACACTCGGGGGAAGAAATGTATTTTTGAAATAGTGCTAGGCATTAACAGCTTCCCCGTGTTCTATGCTTTATACCCAGTGAAGCAAACATTCTGCTTCTTTAAACAGTTCTTGGGAAGCTAAACTCTTAATATATCAAGTTTCAAATAGAGTTTCCTCAACGCATAAGTAAGTATTTCTGAGACAAAATTCTATCTGTCTCTCAATCTTCTCCATATGTGTATTAGGGAGCAAGACTGAATCAATGTCCATCCTGTATTGAAAGCATTCACTCTAGCTTAATTCCTATTGATGTACAATAGGCATACACAAAACAGTGAAGGAATGTTTCACTTTAATAGCAATAGCACTTCGACTTATATACCGCTTCACCAGGGGTGGGTTTCTCGCCCCGCTCCAACCGGTTCGGTTGGAACGGGGCCGGCGGCGTCCTCGTGCACGTGCACGGTGCATGCATGCGTACTAGCGTCTGTGCGATGCTCCAGCTGCTCCTGGAGGATCGCGCAGGTGTTGTATGCGTCCTGCGCATGCGTGGAAGCGCAGAACTTGTCAAAACCAGGTAAGGAGCGCGGGCGAGCGGGTGGGCCCTTCGCCGTTCCCGGAAGTTACTTACTTCCGGGTTCGCTGACCAACCGGTTCGCAGGGACCGCCACGAATCGGTTGAAACCCACCCCTGCGCTTCACAGTGCTTTTACCATGACGTGCATGCTAGAGAACTGGTTGTTAAACCAGTAGGATCTGATCCCTGCTTCTGGGTTGAAGTAACAGCCGATGACATCCATGCTGCTGGTTGAGTGCTGCTTTCATGCCCCTATTCAGTTGCTCACCAAAGTGGTACCCATCTATCTACTTGCTTGCTTTCAAACTGCTGAGATGGTAGGAGCTGGAGCAAATGACAGGACCTCACTCCATCACCCAGCAGCACTCGGGTCTCGAACATGGGCTGATTGTCAACCCAGCATCCTAATCAGGTGAGCCACTCTGAGCTATTTCAGGTCGCAATGGATTTCATTGTGGAACTACCAGACAGCAGTGGGAGCAGAGTAGTCTGGACAGTTATTGACTTGGTTTCCAAGCAGGCGCAGTTCATTGCTTGCTCAGGGTTGCTGTCTGCAAAGAAATTAGCAAAAATGTTTGTGAAACACATTTATCGCCTGCACGGATTGCCCAAGAGGATCATTTCAGACCGCGGAGTCCAGTTCACAGTCAACTTCTGGAGAGAGGTCCTAAGATCCATTGGGTCCACACAAGAACTGAGCTCAGAGGTTCATCCCAGCATGAACTGCGCAGTGGAGAGGGCCAATGCGATGGTGGAACAATACATCCGGTGTTATGTGGACTATCAGCAAGACAACTGGTCGGACTTGCTACCTTTGGCCAAAGTGGTGTACAACAATGCGTTCCACACAGTGGTGGGTTTCAAAAATTGTTTGAACCTACTCTGTGGGTGTGGCCTCCTTTGTGGGAGTGGCTTGCCGCCCATGTGACCGGATGGGAGTGGCTTGCCGCCCATGTGACTGGATATGAAGATGCCGACAACACTTGTCAGAACCACCTTAAATTACCTCACACACACCACTGGCATGCATAAGAATATGATGTAAACTTGTTTTTTAAAAGGCATCTTTGGTTTGCGTTAAAACAACTTCAACACACGCAATGTTCTGATTGCACCACAAACACAGTAGTCATCCTTACCTTTCACAGAGGCACTGAGTTTTATAAATAGGAGCATGATAGTGTAGAATAATCATCTCCCAGGACCAGTGGTGGGTTTCAAAAAAATTTGGAACCTCTTCTGTAGGTGTGGCCTGCTTTCCGGGTCCACTGGTGGAACCTCTTCTAACCGGTTCGGTAGATTTGACGAACCGGTTCTACCGAATAGGTGCGAACTGGTAGGAACCCACCTCTGGTTCCACAGCAGCACTGAATTAACTCCTTTTCGGATTATCAGTGGCATGGAATTTGTTGCCATGCCTGAATTGCCTAGAGAACCTCCCTCCTCCATGTCTCTGAATGAATGGATGGACACACTAAAGAAAGGACGGGAAAATACCAAGAAGGCTCTAGCAGATGTGACAGAAGCCTACAAGAAGCAAGCTGATAAACACTGCTCACTCCAAACCCCCTTTTGTGTGGGAGTCAAAGTTTTTGAGTCTACCAAATACATAAGATTAAGAATGCCTAGCAAGGAATTGGGTCCAAAATTTCTAGGTCCATTCCCAATAGTGAAGATAGTTAACCCAGTTACAGTTCAACTCAGTCTACCCAGAAGTCTAGGGAAAATTGACCCAGAATTTCATTGTAGCTTGTTAAAGCCACAATGCTGGATGGTCCAGCATAAGACCATCCACCCAAGCTTTCCCTCCTCCTGTAGTGATAGAAGGGGAAACACAATTTGACGTGGAAAAGATTGTAGACTCAAGGCTAAATAGAGGTCGCTTACAGTATTTAGTGCATCGGAAGGGTTACCCTTTGGCTGAAGCTACTTGGGTGAAAAGCTGGAACCTAAAAGTGGAGAAGTTAGTAGAACAATTCCATGAGAAGTTTTCCGATAAGCCAAATGGTCCCCATGAGGGGAGAAGAGGTGGTTAATTGTGTTATGTTAACTTTTATGTTATTCTCTTTTCAGGAAACATTTTTCTTCTGAGGAGAGGCCGCCTGTCAGGCCTGCAGTTATATTCCTTTTAGGATTTTTGGCCTGCCACACTTTCTATTATTTTCCTATGCTGTTTCATTAGTGTAGTAATTGGCCACACTTTCTATTATTTTCCTATGCTGTTTCATTAGTGTAGTAATTGGGAGGAGGAATAGAAAAGGAGTAGAATTGTGGAATGTGTTGTTGTCATTCCTTTCTAGAAGCCTAAGGTCATCTTTTGTCTCCGCACCTCTGCACCTGACCGGAACCAGCTGGGTGGCGATGCCAGCGTGGCCGAAGAAGATTGGACCATGTGATGGATTTATGGGTGTGGGGACAAGATCATGAACTTTCAACTGGGTGGAATCCCAGGAAGTTTTCAGATTTGGGGTTTCCACAGTTTGTTGCCAACATGTCTGTCTTATTAAATTGGAACTTTAAGGATCGTTTTGCCTTGGACTCTGATTTAATTCTGCATGATATTTGGAACGCTGACGGGTCAAGTAAAAGAAAACAAGGGATGCAGTGGCTCAGTGGCTAAGATGCTAAGCTTGTCGATCAGAAGGTTGGCAGTTCAGCGGTTCGAATCCCTAGTGCCACATAACAGAGTGAGCTCCCATTACTTGTCCCAACTTCTGCCAACCTAGCAGTTCAAAAGTATGTAAAAATGGAAGTAGAAAAAATAGGGATCACCTTTGGTGGGAAGGAAGCAGTGTTCTCTGTGCCTTTGGCATTTAGTCATGCCGGGCACATGGCCATGGAGATATCTTTGGACAGCACTGGCTCTTAGGCTTTGAAACGGAGACGAGCACCACCCCCTAGAGCTGGGAATGACTAGCACATATGTGTGAGGGGAACCTTTACCCTTTTTAAAAGAAAAAGAAACTGGGCAAAAATGGAATTTGAAAAGGCATCATAGATATGACTCTCCTGAGTTCTCATAAAGATAAAGGAAGAGAGGGGAAAACAGATTGAAACTTGCAAGTTCTTACTGATATGTCTTCACAATAGACCAGACCAGAAAACCAGAGTTATATATAACAACACTAAGTTTATTATAAAGTTACAGTAACAGAATCTTGCTAGTCTGAATCTGCTTTTATCTTCATAAGAACTAGGGAGGGTCATGTCTCAGATGCTTCTCAGAGTTATTCCTTTGGCTCATTACAGGGAGACTAATAATTTGAATTCCAGCCCTGATCAGGGGCTGGTTGGCTTCCAGTTTTATGATAGCATAATTCAGTTTTAAGTCTTTCCTCTGATAGTTTTAAAGAGCCAGAAAAGTCTTTATAAGAAATTCTCCTAGACATAGATGTTAAACTGGTACTCATTAGGAATAAATGGATAAGTCTACATCTATAAATTTCAAATATGGAGATACTTAATGATACATGTGTTTATCTAATCCCAAGATTTGTTTTAAAAAATCTGCAGTAAAATTTTCAAGCATTATTATATGTGACTTTTCCTTCCCTATATAATGCATACCTTTTTGTAATATACATATTTATAGATATACACTAGACAACCTGTGACCCATTGGTCATTGTTTCAAATATATATCCTTACCTAAACAAAGAAACAAAATGACTCACTTCCTTCCTTCCTTCCTTCCTTCCTTCCTTCCTTCCTTCCTTCCTTCCTTCCTTCCTTCCTTCCTTCCTCCCTCCCTGCCTGCCTGCCTGCCTGCCTGCCTGCCTGCCTGCCTGCCTCTGTCCCTCCTGGTTAGGGTGCAGTACTGCAGGCCACTTCAGCTGTTATCTGCAGTTCAGCGGTTCTAATCTCACCGGCTCAGGGTTGACTCAGCCTTCCATCCTTCCGAGGTGGGTGAAATGAGGACCCAGACTGTGGGGGCGATATGCTGACTCTGTAAACTGCTTAGAGAGGGCTGAAAGCCCTATGAAGCGGTATATAAGTCTAACTGTGATTGCTATTTGTAAAAGAAAGGAGAAAGCAATTTCACTCTTTCCTCTTTTTTCCTAGCGCCTAGGAACAAAATATAAAGTGGACTTTCAAAGAATTAGATCGGGGTGTCAAACTCGATTTCATTGAGGACCACATCAGGGTTGTGTTTGACCTTGGAGGGCTGGGGTGAGCATGACTGGGGTGAGCGTGGCCAGCTTGATACCACTTGGGTCAGGGGTATCTGTGTTGACCCGAGTGCTCTTCCAGCAAAAACAAGCACCCAAGCTCTATTTTGGCTGTGATGCTCTCCTGTAATCCTTTGTCAGGGAAAAGAGAGCTTGGGAGAGCTGCACGCAGCCCTCCTGAGTTCCGTGTTCGCTGGAAGAGGCACCATGGGCCAGTCCTTTGCTGTTTCCTGGGTGGCCCCGCAGGCCAGATCTAAACACCCCATGGAATGGATCCGGGCCCCGGGCCTTGAGTTTGACACCCCTGAATTAGGTGGATGGGGTTTGGATCTTAGCTATTTGGAGTAGAGATCTGTTTATAAAATTACAAGCTCCCTTCCCCTTCCCTTTCTCCTTTCCCTTCCCCTCTCTTTCCCCTTCCCCTTCTCCCTCCAGCTCTTTCTTTCTTTCTTTTTTTAAACATTTTTTTTTATTTTATCAATTTCCTATATACATTCACAATTATATGATCTCATAACTGTTATTAATAATATGTATTTATAACAATTTTTTCCCTACAGTTGACAATATACTTGAAAATTGCTTTCTTACCATCCCATAGATCCATCTTATCTTACAATGGTCCTACTTCTTCTTCCCTCCCTCCCTCTTTCCTTCCCTCGTTTCTTCTCTCCTACTCTCCTTCCTTCCCTCCTTCCTTCCCTCCCTCCTTCCCCCTTTCGTCCCTCCTTTCTTCTCTCTTTCTCTCCTTCTCTCCTTCCCTCCTTCCTTCCTTCCTTCCCAGGTACGCCTGGTGCGCCAGTTGCGACCCTACCTGAACCGGGAGGCACTCACAACAGTCACTCGGGCCCTTGTGATCTCTAGGCTGGAATACTGCAATGTGTTCTACATGGGGCTGCCCTTGAGGAGCATCCGGCGACTTCAGTTAGTGCAGAACGCGGCCGCGCGAGTGATCGCGGGTGCACCCCGATTCACCCGCATAACACCTATCCTCCGCGAGCTGCGCTGGCTACCTGTCGATCTCCGGATGCGCTTCAAGGTGCTTTTACTCACCCATAAAGCCCTACATGGCAGTGGATCTGGATACTTGAGAGACCGCCTTCTGCCGATTACCTCCCTACGACCTATAAGATCGCATAGACTGGGCCTCCTCCGCATTCCATCGGCCAGCCAGTGTCGGCTGGCAACTACAAGGAGGAGGGCCTTTTCAGCAGTCGCCCCGACCCTTTGGAACGAGCTCCCCGTGGAGATTCGTACCCTCTCCACCGTCCAAGCCTTCCGCATAGCCTTGAAGAACTGGCTCGCCCGTCAGGCCTGGGGATAAGGACCGTTACCCCGCCCGAATATTGAATGTATGGTGTTGATTTTATTATATGTTGTCGTCTTAATGTTGTATTCCCCCTCCCTTGGTTTTCTGTGAGCCGCCCTGAGTCCCCTCAGGGAAAAGGGCGGCCTACAAATGTCAATAAAACCTAAAAACCTAAAAAAAACCTAAACCCTCCTTTCTTCTCTCCTTCTCTCCTTCCTTTCCCCCTTCCTTTCCTCCTTCTTTCCCCCCTTCCTTCTCTCCTACATTCCCTCCTTCCTTCCCTCCTTTCTTCTATCCTTCTCTCCTTCCTTCCCTCCTTCCTTCCCTCCTTCCTTCTTTCCTTCTCTCCTTCCTTCCCTCCTTCCCTCCCTCCTTCCTACCCCCCTTTCTTCTCTTTCTTCTCTCCTTCCTTCCTTCCTCCTCTCCTTTCCCTTCTCTCCTTCCCCTTCCTCCCGCTCTTTCATAAACAATCCATTAAGAGAAAAAGATAGACTAGCTGCACAATGCCTTTTTGATGAATAGATCTAGGAGCTGTCTAGCTGGAAGTATATGTCAATTGTTCATTTTAAAAAGCAACCTCTCTGTGACTGAAAACTGTGCTAATCCCAGCAGGTGCTCAGTTACATTTTCAGTAGCTGCAACGGGAAAAGAAAATTGGCTCTGACTGGGAAAAAAAAACATACACATGCATACACATCCACACACAGTCCTGCACACAGGGTCCTGCAAAATAAAGTTAAGCGAATTAAACAAAGGTAAAGATAATTTCTTTCTTCCTCTCCTCCCCACCTTCTTCCTTGTTTTACATGCTGAAGGCTGATCTTTCAGGCTGTGTGGTTCCTGACTCAGCACACAGCACAGAGCAAGTCTTGAAATCCAGGCAGCTAAAGAGGCTGTTCAGTGACACTGAGCAAATGCTTACGCAGAGTCTTTCTGCAATTTCTCAGCATAATCTTTTTTTTCCCCAGTCTTTTTCTCAGCATGGACAAAAATGGACAGGCTGTTGCTGGTCACGTGAGTTGGTGAGATCGTGTCCCCTCTGCACTCAATAAAACTGCACAACTTCAAGCCTAGAGATCCAAACAACCTTTTTATGTGCATTGCGGAGACCTAACCCAAGTTGCAGGTTTTAGTAGCACAGAATTAATTCCACATTATTATTACATTTGTTTACTACTTTTAGTTTTAATGACCTATAAGTAAAATGAAAACAAGAGTAGCCCTTGTCCATTCCTTTTTGATGGATGGTGCCCATCACAGTAAGTAGAGCCGAGGTGCGCAGTGGTTCATAATGAAATAAGAGAGAGTGTGGCAGGCCAAAGATCCTAAAAGGGATATAACTGCAGGCCTGACAACCAGTGAATAAAGTGCGCAGAAACAAACAAATAAAAATAAATTTAATTGACCACCCTCTCTTCTGCCATATTCTCTGGAGGAAGATTTTTTTTTTTTTTTTGGCAAATTCATTGTCTTTTCTTCCTCTATGCTCCAAACTGCTAGAGCGCAAACAACAAAGTCTTGTCATGGTTGCGATTATTCACTTTTAGAAACTGTGCTTTGCCTTAGGAAGCCATAGAATTGTTCCAAAAGGATTCAATTGGGCTATCGCCAGCTCCAAGCATAATGTCTGCCATGTAGGATCAAGTCTTTCTAAAAAGAAAAAAAAAAAGATTAGATTAGATTAGATTGCTTTTATTTATAGGCCGCCCTTTTCCCTGAGGGGACTCAGGGCGGCTTACAACCTATAGGGAGGGGATACACGTAATGACATATACAGACAATACATAATTAAAAATAGAAGCAACATTCATTCATCATTCGGGTGGGGACGGATCCCAATCTTTAACCCCAGGCCTGGCGGCGGGATAGCCAAATCTTAAGGGCTGTGCGGAAGGTCTGGAGGGTGGTGAGGGTACGAATCTCCATGGGGAGGTCGTTCCAAAGGGTCGGAGCTACTACTGAAAAGGCTCTCCTCCGCGTAGTTGCCAGTCGGCACTGGCTGGCAGATGGAACTCAGAGGAGGCCTAATCTGTGTGATCTAATCGGTCGTGAGGAGGTAATTGGCAGGAGGCGGTCTCTCAAGTACCCGGAGAAAAAAGGAGAAAAAAAAGGAGAAAAAATCCTGAGAAGTGATACTATTTCATGACATTCTGTGGTTCCTTTATAAGTGTGTGTGTGTGTGTGTGTGTGTGTGTGTGATGTTCCATGTATCTTGTTTTTTCTACAAAATATCATTTCAAAGTTACTAGGGACAGAGCATTGGGGAAAACAAAATGCAACTTCTTAAAATTCACAGGGCAGGCTAATTTTTTTTCCCTATGTGTTTATGTTATTCTGGAAAAGTCAGTAAATTATGTTGCAGGCATTTTTAGAATAATGTTTAGTCCACATTAAAAAAAAAAATACTGCATTCTGAAACTGCTGCAATCTGTCTAAAATTGCTTATGAAGAATATAGGGAAAGATAGAGACCTTGGCCATTCTGTCGGTATATCTCTATATATCTTTGCATATGTATACGATAGGCCGCTAGTCTGCTCAGCTTTGCGAATGTCCTTAGAACCTATCTCTTAGCTCAAGTCTTAGAGACCAGTTGAGTGAAGAGTTCCGCTTTGGTTGTTCTCTTATGTTGTGTGGTTTCCATGTTATATATTGTGTTTATGTATTG